>NC_090780.1:13367500-13587500 GCF_040054535.1 Antennarius striatus | reverse complement strand
ACTTGATACGCAACAACCTTATTAACTACTATACTGAAAAACATGTAAATCAAATGTGTTGATATTAAATTAATTCAAACAGATTTTTTTTTCAAGTAGTCCATCTCTAATACAATTTATTATTAGTTTTTAAATGGTTATGATAATTAGTAAAAAAAAAAAAAAGGGTAAAAAGATAAAACACAGTCCTGAAAATAAAATTTAACTGACCACTGTATCATCTATATTCCTGCCTAAACTAACAGGAGCCTTTGGAGTGTTTTTTTTCTGTGTGCAGATCGACCAATACTTGTTTCCCAAATTATCTCAATACCAACATTATGACAGGGTGATACCTGCTGTGCCTTGTGAAAAAGGGGATGCACCTGCCACATAACATAATGCTGGATTGCATGTTGCTCAAGGAGGGAAAAAAAGAAAGCTGTGAAGAGATGGGAAAGGCGCAGACCAATGACACAGCATGATGTGGGCTAGGTGAAGGGGGAAATAGAGCGCGAGATGAGCAGTTGATTGACAAGCAAATAAACAGATAACTTAACACCTCTCTTTAGCGAACTGCACGCTCTCTTTCCTCCTCAAAGCACCTGGCTTTGATTCTGAATTATGACAGGGAGTCTTTATTGTTTCTCTTTAACATGAATTCAGTTATATAGGGAAATGATCCTCAACCCCACACCACTGGTTATATGAGCCCAACAGGGTGGAATTAATTGCACTATTTGCGGTTGTTTTGAAACTCCTACTCCAGCCAGACTAACTATGATTTACCGAGAGAGACGTGCTTCTCGCTTGTCTTTCAGGTTCAGACTACTACCATGTGTATCTCTGTCAGTCTGAGTGGATCGGTGGTGTTGGGCTGCCTCTTTGCTCCCAAGGTCCACATCATTCTGTTCCAGCCACAGAAGAATGTCTGCAATCTCAGAGTGGCCACCACTCGCTTCAGCGTCACCACCGGGCCAGGCTCCAGTTTCTCTCAAGGTAGCATGTCATACACAACAACACAATCTTATTAATCTCTTAATAGAAAGTAGGTATTATGTACCTCATAACTCCATTGAAATGCAACATCATGACATTATCTATATTGTGTTTACTTTATTGACAATCAGAAGTCTTATTTCTTTCATGTACACTCCAGCAGATCCTCTAAAGAACCCTTTCTCATGCTTTTCAGCATCGGTCTCCAATGTTGTTCCTACGGTATGTAACGGACGAGAGGTGGTGGACTCCACAACGTCCTCCTTGTGAAGATTAATTGAGTTCCTCTGCCAAGCTATGTAAACAATTATATAATCACTAGTCCTGAATCAGGTGTCTCAAATATTAAAGAGGTCACAGACGATTGTTCTGACTTTGTTGTCCTCAAAGTGCTGTGAGTACAATGTCCCAATTATTCTATTTTGTTCTTTAAATGAGATGCTGATGACGTCGCATACGTACAGCCCTTGTTTTTATTGAAGATTCTACTTGCAACGATGGAGTAAATTATAGTAAATCTGTTCAATGTAATATATATACAACGTTTTTAACGTAGGTTTTGGTGAACCAGTTTGTGCTTTCTTGTAATTTATGTAAATAAAATGTGTTTTTTATTAATACCAACATTACTGATGTCTGTTTCCTGGCACATCACAAAATTCACATTCAGAAGAATGTCTATTGAAAAGTGCTTGAGGGGTAAATTTACTTAGTTTGATACTATAAACACTGAATACTATGGAATAAACCTTACTGTCTTAGTAACCTCCATAATCCTGACAAATATGTTGTCGTACTACATTCCTAAATGCAATTTACATCTTTGCCAACAATTGCAGACGGTTAAATATCCCTATTGTGCTGAAGTAACTTCATCTGTATTATTTTTCAACCTTCTTAGGCAGATTGCTTTATATTTATTTACCGCCCATTTCATCATTCACAGCACAGATGCAGTGTTTATGACAGAGCTGCCATGCATGGGTTTAGTGTCACACTCAAGGACACTTAAGCATGTGGACAGAGAGCTGGGGATAAACCATCAATCCTGTGATGAATGGACATCCTGCTCCACCTCTTGAGTCACAGCCCCAACAGGAAATCATTTCTAAGCTTGTGGTATAAATCAAATAAATGGTGCCAAATCACAGAAAAAGTTATCCAATGATATTGTCAAAGAGCAGCTTATGTCACAGAGGTTCACCAACTTCAACATGAGAAAGCACGAGGTGGCAAGGGAGAGGAAAACCTGCTTTTTAATGTGCAATGGCAAAACAGACTTTGTCCAGTGAAGTTCATCTGACCTGACCGGTGAGACCATTGAGACCAGTGAGACCAGTGAGTAAGAGGGATAGAAATGGAGTCAAAATAAGTTTGCAGGCAAGTGGTGCGATTCGTATTGGCAAGTTGATGTGACTAATTTAAATTATATGATGATATTGATATAAATGCAAATTACATTTTTAACCAGTCTGGCATACAAATCTCAGCTGCATAATGATTATTACTTTCAAATCTACACCATCTGCCATGACCAAACAGCCATTAAATGAAAATAACCAGCGCAAATATTATCATCTGCCAATAGCAGATAAAATCCACCAAAGCTCTGCAAGGAATACAGACAGCATTTACTGTTGTCCCCCTGTTTCATCTGTCAGGTGACAGATGCTTTAGAAAAATCGACCAACACAGTATTTGTGAATTAACACTGCCATCTTGTGTCCAAATTACTGGATACATGCAGGCAGCTTCAAGGGCTTGTAAATACAGTATATTATATAGTCTTACTTTACTTGATCTGCTAAATGGCCACCATCAAATTACTGTTATTATATAAATCAGCTACAGCTTGCAATGCAAAATTATCTTTGTCACTTTACAATGTAAAGGTTAGGAAAAGAGCCTCACCACATTTAAGAGAAATATTTAGAGACATGTTTATAAGATGATGAGAAATCTACAGCAGTTCTGGTACTGAAAGAGAGCGACAATGTTGTGATCAAATAGGCAAGGATGGAAATTGTTGTCAACCAACAGCATTTATAAAATGATTTACTTCAAAGTACACAAGTAATATTATTTTTTTCTTAATCATTATGGTTTGTACATGAAATCTATTATTTTGCAATAGCATGTAAGGAGTTAGATTCCACCAGCAGTCACAGCTGGGAGATGTTAGATAATCACTCATGTTTGACTGAAAAGTGGATTTGGATCAACATAGAGTTGCTGAAAAGTTCAGATTCTGGATCACTTTTGCACATTCTCTATTCAACAATGCAAATGTTGCAGTGGCAGATTATTATACAAAAAACTTATGATGTTCCGCCACTTTTAAAACTCTTCTCTGAGAGCTATACAATTTTTATATGCAGGGAGAAATATTCAGTTGTTGATTGTACAGGAACACACAGGTTTAGAGACACAATACTACAAGGGGGTTGTGGACTTGTCCCAAACAGTTCTGTCTTCCTCTAGTTCACACTTTATATTGAACCAGCCAGCAAGGAATAAATACTGTTCCTTAAAATCAAACCCTTTTGTACTGTAATGTTTTCTGATGGTGTCAGATTAATTACAGGCCATTGTAGATAGATAGATAGATAGATAGATAGATAGATAGATAGATAGATAGATAGATAGATAGATAGATAGATAGATAGATAGATAGATAGATAGATAGATAGATAGATAGATAGATAGATAGATAGATAGATAGATAGATAGATAGATAGATAGATACTTTATTAATCCCGCAGGAAATTCCACATATCCACTGCTCAGGCATTACATGATGAATAAATACTGGACAAACACCAGGAGAAAAAAAACCCCGGGCCTGGCTCCAGGGTGGGGCCCCGGTTGCGCCATACCGGGCGAAGTCACAGTCCTTGATGTTTTTCTTGCCACAGTGGTTTTTGCACTGCTCTTTGGCCCGTCACCCAGGACCTGTTTGCCAAGGGAGACCCTAGCAGGAGCATAAAGTCCCTGACAACATAGCTCCTGGGCACTCAAACTCCCCCACCACGATAAGGTGGCAGCTCTCGGAGGAGTCAAGCATAGTAGTTAAAGTTAAATGTAATAACATGTCTGGAAAGAAAAAAATAAATTGAATAAATAAAGTTACCAAGATGGCTAGCTATCTAGTCCCATGCTAAGAACAGGCCCATTCTTCTTACTTTCTATTGTGAGTTTTGTGATTGCTTTACACATATATTTTTTACCTGTAGAAATAGAAAGCAGGAGAGACAACAGTACTGAGGGATCAGAACAGGGAAAAAGGCAGCCCTAACATTCAATGCGAAGCTTCACAATAGTCTACTAAGGAAATGTCTGTAGGATAAAAGATCAGTTAAGAGTCTATTTTTTTTTTGCATGCATTTACCTTTCTTGTGTCCAATATCCTCTGATATACATTGATGATGCAGCATGTGTTCCTCCCTTCTTTTAACAGAATTTTTCAAAGTTCTAGACATCTTGACTTTCCATTTGCATTACATTTTGAAATGGTTTCTGATGTTAGAATGGATATAACACAATCTGTACTATGAAAGTATAAATAAACGTAACGTCTGTCTTCTTTCCTTTTTCTATAACCAGTTATGGCCCCTGTGCTAGCCAGAGTGACTGTAATGCTTATTTAATAATGCAAAAACTGCTAAATGCATTTTCATGACATAGAAAATCCTCTCAAATACCTTCAGGCACGCATCATCAAGCGAGGGGTTTAGTTAAAAGTAATGTATTAATTAGGGTATATCAAAGTAAAAAAATCTTGTTCAGTAATAAATGTATTTTAAACAATGCAAACAATCATCTTCAGAATCAGCTGTTTTTTGTGACTCATGAACTGACTACCTTCATCAGTTATATGATCAACATAAGTGGAGGTCTTCCTCAGTATGGTGATAATATCTTGACCTTCCACAGTCCATACCACTCATATTGCGCAATTGTTACTGACTGCCTCATGTCTAATCTGAATTCAGGGGGAAGTGGGACAAAACAAACTTAGCGAGTTTAATAACGTGGAGAATGCTATCAAGGACTTTGAGAAAAAGTTTAAGGACAAGACAAAGAACAACTGGAGTGATCGGTTGAATTTTGTATCTCACCCTGGAAAGTACACCCTGATTGAGGTGGATGGAGACGAGAATGCCGAGGTCAAGGTAAACGTCAGTGCTCATCTCATAAGAACAAAGCCTGATGAGGAACTGGAGTAACTCGTTGGACATTTTTGGATAATTCTCAGCAGAATCTCTTTGGCTGTATTTACAGGTGGACAGTGTCGATGGAAAGTCTGTCAAAGTCACCAAAAACGTCCTGTCCTGCACACTCGATACAGCTATGAAGAAACTCATTGAGCTCATTTTCAGCAATGATATGTTCAAAGAAGCGATGGAATGCATGAACCTAGGTGTGTGTGTTGTGTCTCAGTCTAAATATAAACCAGTTTATGCAACTTCAGAGTACACAGATACCGGTTCAGTAGCATATCTGTTTCACTAAAGTGTGTGCGTCTCTAAGAAGGATTCAGTTCTGAAGTCTCTGTTTTTCTTTGTTTGTTTTTTATAATGAAGATGCATTTAAAAAACACATTCTTTAATTTTAGCTGTTTGAAGATATCGGATTGTTTTTCTTAGTTCTTTGGGAGTACGTACAGAACAGTTCGTAAAACCTGGCAATGTATAATGTATGACATTCCTTTTCTTGGCAAAAAATACAATATCTACTCTGGATGGTTAAAATATTGTTTTTTGGTGTATGAATGTGTGTCTTACAGACATCAAGAAGATGCCTTTGGGGAAACTCAGTAAGATACAGATTGCTAAGGGATTTGAGGTGTTGGAGGAGATTACCCTGTTTGGTAAAAGTAATGTATTAATTAGGGTATATCAAAGTAAAAAAATCTTATTCAGTAATAAATGTATTTTAAATAATCTTTGCCTTGATGCTGCTGTGTTAGAGGTAGGACAACAGGCTTTGATTATCAATAGTTTACTTTGTTAAATTCTTTCATTCACCTAGATGTTCCTGGTTTTTTATTTTAGTATTTTAGTTAATCTCTCAGGAAATGATATAAGGACCCTGATGGATAAATCTAATACAGTTTAGTGTTAATATAAATAAAAATATGCTATGAATGTGTACATTTAGGTATGAAAATAAATAAAATTATTTCCTGTAATAATGTTTTTTTTTTATTGAATTAAAGGGACTGTTGAGCCTCGGTCTTCACAATTGCGTGCCCTTCTACTTAAGTATTTTTATATCTTATTTTTCCTATTCCAAAATGAATTATTTAAATTAACATAAGTGCCGGATATCCTTTATCGTAAAGCTACGGGTTCGACAGGGGATATCAACACCCTTTAGTAGAACTCTGACTCTTCAGGTTATATCAGGTCACGTATAGCCATTAATTTGCAGGACGAACGTACGGTGCTAATCCTACTATGAAGGCGCCATAACCCGCCTTCCTCAGCCTCTGATTAGCTTAAAATTATATTGTCACTCACATTTAACCAATCGTTACCCCAACTCAACAACAACACTAGCCAATCACAGGTATTGTAAGGCGGGTCTTACCTTCATCATATCAGGAGAGAAAAATTTGCGTGTGAATGTACTCCACCTCCACAGCGGCTACAGTGAAGCTCCGCCTCTTCCGGTGACCAGAAAGTGAACGTAAACTTCACGATAATCACTGTCAGTCACCTCAGTTGGCTGCAGGGGTATCGACGTTGCCAAGGGGAATCTCTGGCTTTGTTACCGCTTTCCCACCCCGACGGAACGAGTCAAAGTTAAGAGGTGAGTTAACAGCTGAGGGGAATTCAGGTCCTGTGATCAATAAAGCAGGTTGGGTGAAGCGTCCACTGACCCTGTTCATCTCCAAACAACTCAGCCGTAATGGTGACTTTCTAGTCTTTGTAGCCGCTAACACTAACTGATGTGTTATTACTCGGTAAGTACATGTCGACGGCTTCATTTGGGTTGATGCTCGATAGCTTATCATCGTGGTCGTGTCTGGGCTTGTCCCGTCACAGAGTCCAGATGATGAATACGGTAAGTTTGTGTGCAGGGTCTTCAGTCCGCACAATGGCCCCTAAGAGAAGAGCAGCTTCTGGTACAAAGGCAGGTGGCAAGAAGGCAAAAGAGGAGACACCAAAGCCCAAGAATGCTTTTACCTCTGCGAAAGAGGCCCTCCTGGCTGCAGGGCCACAGGTGAAAGGAAAGAAGAAGGTGGATGAGCACTGCCCACTGTCAAGCAATGGAGAGGTAAGAAAGATGCTGTATGACGTCAGCCAGGTGCCTTCAGGTGCTTTACAGGAATCCTTTCACGTAAAATTAGATTTTGTGCAGTAACATTTAAAAGAAATGTTGAAAATTGTTCTGTTTCCTCCACCAGGTGCATGAGGACTATGACTGCATGCTCAACCAAACAAACATTGGAAACAATAATAATAATAATAAGTTTTATGTTGTCCAAGTTATCAAATCTGGCTCCAGTTATTATTCCTGGAACAGATGGGGCAGAGTGGTAAGTTTAACCTGAGTTACATACCTGTTATTCTGCTCTTGCTTATTTATGTAGGATTTTTAATACCTGCAAATACTTTTTAAATTTGCATATAATCTTTGCCATAGAATGTATCAGAGCATTTATGCAAACAATCATCTTCAGAATCAGCTGTTTTTTGTGACTCATGAACTGACTACCTTCATCAGTTATATGATCAACATAAGTGGAGGTCTTCCTCAGTATGGTGATAATATGTTGACCTTCCACAGTCCATACCACTCATATTGCGCAATTGTTACTGACTGCCTCATGTCTAATCTGAATTCAGGGGGAAGTGGGACAAAACAAACTTAGCGAGTTTAATAACGTGGAGAATGCTATCAAGGACTTTGAGAAAAAGTTTAAGGACAAGACAAAGAACAACTGGAGTGATCGGTTGAATTTTGTATCTCACCCTGGAAAGTACACCCTGATTGAGGTGGATGGAGACGAGAATGCCGAGGTCAAGGTAAACGTCAGTGCTCATCTCATAAGAACAAAGCCTGATGAGGAACTGGAGTAACTCGTTGGACATTTTTGGATAATTCTCAGCAGAATCTCTTTGGCTGTATTTACAGGTGGACAGTGTCGATGGAAAGTCTGTCAAAGTCACCAAAAACGTCCTGTCCTGCACACTCGATACAGCTATGAAGAAACTCATTGAGCTCATTTTCAGCAATGATATGTTCAAAGAAGCGATGGAATGCATGAACCTAGGTGTGTCTATTGTGTCTCAGTCTAAATACAAACCAGTTTATGCAACTTCAGTGTACACAGATACCGGTTCAGTAGCATATCTGTTTCACTAAAGTGTGTGCGTCTCTAAGAAGGATTCAGTTCTGAAGTCTCTGTTTTTCTTTGTTTGTTTTTTATAATGAAGATGCATTTAAAAAACACATTCTTTAATTTTAGCTGTTTGAAGATATCGGATTGTTTTTCTTAGTTCTTTGGGATTACGTACAGAACAGTTCGTAAAACCTGGCAATGTATAATGTATGACATTCCTTTTCTTGGCAAAAAATACAATATCTACTCTGGATGGTTAAAATATTGTTTTTTGGTGTATGAATGTGTGTCTTACAGACATCAAGAAGATGCCTTTGGGGAAACTCAGTAAGATACAGATTGCTAAGGGATTTGAGGTGTTGGAGGAGATTGAGGCTGCCATGAACCAAAAAAGGGGAAAGGCACGTTTAGAAGAACTTTCCTCAAAGTTCTTCACTGTCATTCCACATAACTTTGGCCGCAACAGACCCCCAGCTATCGACAACAAGGAGGTTGTGGAGCAGAAGAAAGAGATGCTCATGGTGAGGTTTTGAATGCTTTATACTGCAATGAACTCTCCTTATATGTTTCCTGCTTTTTAGAGTTACTCTCGTTACTCCATGCTTTCTTTAGGTGCTGGCTGACATTGAGCTCGCCCAAACTCTAAAGTCAGAAACTGAAAAGGCTCAAGAGATGGTCGAGACAGTTCCCCACCCGCTGGACCAAGACTATAATTCTCTCCATTGCAGGCTCAGCCTAATGGACACAAATTCAGAAATATTTAAGGTACAATAACATTCAATAGGCACAGACCATTTGTCGTGATTGATCACAAATCTTTCATTCATATTGTCCTTATAATGAAGGTGTTTAACTGGTTTTTCTGTTCAAGATCATTGAAAAATACCTGAAAGCGACTTCAGATGGATATCGTAAACCAAAAATTGTCAATGTTTGGGAAGTTGATCGAGATACAGAGGTGGGAATGGCAGTGTTGTTTTCATGTGACATAAAAAAAATCAGAAGTCGTGTAACCTAACACATACGTTGCACATAACAGGGAACACGGTTCAATGAAAATGACAAGCTGGAGAACCGCCGTCTGCTGTGGCATGGTACAAACATAGCAGTGGTTGCAGCCATCCTGAAGAGTGGTCTGAGGATAATGCCCCATTCAGGGGGGCGTGTTGGTCGCGGCATATATTTTGCGTCTGAAAACAGCAAGTCTGCATGTTATGGTAAGGCTATATGAAGAAACTAAGAGTGAACAAGATACAAAGGACATGTCATTGGTAACCTATCACATCTGGTGCACCATGAATTTTTTAGTGCGCACTTCCAAAAACACTGGAGTAATGTTCCTTTGTGAGGTGGCCCTTGGCCAAGAGAAGACCATCACCAAAGACAACAGTTCCTTGAAATCTGCTCCCCCGGGCTTTGATAGCGTGGTGGCGCGAGGTTCAGTGGAACCAGGTACGGTACTGTTAGCACACAGTAAAAGTATTTCTGCAAAAAAAACATCAGTGTTTAAAAGTAACATAAAGCATGCATGTTTAAGGTAGTGCTATTTCAATAAAAATATAATCAGCTCATTGTATGACTCTTCAATACCAATCAAAATGAAAGAATTTAAGAACGACTGTGTTAACTGATATCTTGTGTCGTGTTTTTATCACCTGCATTTCCAGATCCGTCCCAGGACACTTTCATCACCTTGGAGGGCAAGAAAATTGCTGTGCCTCAGGGTAAGCCTATAAGTCAGCCACAGTTTTCAGGTAGCCACTTCTGCAACAGTGAATATCTGATCTACAAAGAGAGCCAGTGTCGCCTTCGCTACCTGCTGGAGCTGCACATGAACTAATATACCTAAAGGAGAAAAGCTTTCCCTCTATATAAGGCGGTTCCTATGAAGCTAAGCTATGCTGTTATCGTATATTGATATGGTCTTACTGTTATTGTGCAGATATTCCTGTTATAATGCATAAATGACTCATACTTCTGTGCCTTATTCTTTGCATATAGTAAAACGGATTTTAAAATGAGTTGTGCCACTTCATACTTGATCTTGCTTTGTAAACTTTCCAAAGACCTTTGATAATTTGCACCGTTTGATTTTTCCAACTGCACGCTGCACCTTGTTTTCTATGTGGCAACTCAATTGCAGTTATTTAGCTCACTTTTTAACATATTGCTCCATTTAATCAAAGTGGTACCCCTAGGCATGTCACTCATGAAGAAAGTCAACTACATAAATCAGTGATATGTAGGAGGAATTTTGCAGTCATTTGGCCACTTAGACTTACTGTACGTTGCTGCTATATTATTCTATTTAGAGACATGTTTAAAGGCAGATGTATGAAGTGCAATTTATGGCTACTATTCAACCACCTCCACAAATGTAATGCACTGTTGAGCTCTTAAATAAGACTCAGAAAGAACATCTCTGTTTACGAGTACCTAGGCACATACAGGTACAGTATTTACCCAGAGGACCAACTATGTGACCACTTGGTGGCAGTAATGGGAAATCCTCTGTAATGTAATTGCCCCAGCACGTTTTGCACTAGAACATTACTTGAATGGACATGTAATTAATAAAGTAAGTGCCCCTCTATCTTGTACCAGTGTTTTCCTTTGAATTTTGATCAAAGCTGTTTTTTTATTCTCACTATTTTAGGTGATTTCCATTGCGACAGTGTAGATGGTACTCATGATTTGCAAATATTCTAAGATGACATATGACATTGTCAGGATTCTGGTGGGCTTCTTGTGATTAAAACTTTAATTGTACCTAATCAAACTCTTATGGCATGTACTCTAATAATTCTGATTACCACTGGTTCTAGCCCAGTCCTCCTGGTCTATGTGCTGATGTTGACCTCAGCTTGCTCCATAGGGGCTGCGGGGGCTATTCACTGCTCATCAGGCGTGGGTCAGATGCAAAGAGGAATACCCCTGAGGAATGTTTACAAACGGAATCAATAATTTAGTCAAAGAGAAACAACAACTGGACATGCACATCATCAAATAGTCATGGCTTTGATATGCATATTTATTCCCTGCTCGGGGTTTGAATAATAAATCTGCTCTCCGACCAATCTTATTAGGACAAATGAAATCTAAACTATTTCATTTTATACTTATGCACCGAGACAATTTTTCTTTTGAGGAAAAGTATTCATATGGTGTTTGAGATGTTAAAAATTTAAGAAATTGTTTTGGGCCACACTAATTAAGAAAGGACAAGGAGCCTCTCCTGTGCAGTACAAATGGCTGGGGTATAAGAACACAATTTCAGCTGTAGATATAACAGCACAAATTGTAATGCAGTTCATTAAATATTTAAGATGGAAAAAGTTAAACCTTTCCTTATTGGATTGCATTGAAGTAGTTCCTTCCAATTTGAATGCAAATAACATCTGTTTTCCAGTTAGTTTGGTGGGCATTAGGACCCAGTGAACAAAAGGCTCAACAAGTGGAACAGTGGAGTTTGTGTTTATTAGAAAGCAAAAAAACCCCCAAAACAATACAATGTGTGACAGTCAGTGCCACACACAGGACAGGACTGCGGAGGGAGAGAAAGCATCATTTACCAATTAAAGTCATGGAATCAGTGACCAGCTCTTCTTTGTTAGAAAATTTACATGTGTGACATTGTTAGTTAGAAGCTCTGCAGACACTGAATTACCTGGATGAAACTCTATGGATTAGGAGATGTATGATGACCTCTTTTTTTTTTTACTACTTGGAAGCAGTAAATGAAAAATCTGGGTTTTCTCTGATTTGGACCCAAAGAAATATTTGAAGGTTTTCATCAAGAAACTGTCTGACCTTTATCAGTGTGCTTGTTGTGGACGAACTAAACTGTGGATCATGGGTAGGTGTTGTATGTTTTTCATTTATTATTTAGATATAAAAATTTGCATGCAATTTTGATTTCAAAGCAATAAAAGTATTTTTAGTTGCACACGTACAAAGGTAGAGATACTCCTTATTTATTTTATTTTTCTAATATTATTCATCATTTATCAGGTAGACAGGGTCAAAGTCAGGTATGAATATTTTTCAAAGCCACTCATCTAAACAGATCAATAAGGAAAAAAAAACTTTTAAATAGTTGTTACTATTAACATTTTCAGTGCTTTATATTGTTTATTGTCACCACTGTGTGGATACAATAGTTTACAATACAATACAATATTAATGTTTTAAAGAGGGTGAGTTAGTGCTATATTTGACTGTAAACGGTTTTTAATTGACCTCTAAGCGTACCTGTTCATGCTTAAAATGTGTCAGCAACTGTTTCCATGTTTCAAGTTATAGATCAGAACTCAAGAGAAACTTGATATGCTTTTTAATTAATTAACAGTAAATAAAGTAATCAAACCTCACACTGCATCTGTATTATTCTATGTTACACTATTCATAAAATTACACAGGAAGGTGTGATATAGAGCAGGAAGGATCAGGAGGCCTTATTTCCCGTATCTTCAGAAATAACTTTTTCATCTCAACAGGTCCTCCACATGTGAAGTCTGAGATCCAAATGAAGAAAGCCTCGGATGAATAATGGCTGACAAGACTGGCCCCATGATAAACTCTGTCCCAAACCACTCTGTGATCAATTCCCCCACTAACCTATGGGAGCTCAATCCTACAGTCCCTGCAAATGTGGGTGTCGTCACCAGCTCCCAATCACAGATCAAAGACCTATTTGGGTTGTTCTGCATGGTGACCCTCAACCTCATTGCGCTGCTGGCCAACGCTGTTGTGATGATAGCCATTGCTCGAGCTCCTCACTTGAAAAGGTTTGCTTTTGTGTGTCATCTTTGTGCGGTGGATATGCTGTGTGCCATCCTGCTCATGCCGTTGGGCATCATATCCAGCTCACCGTTCTTTGGCACAGTGGTATTTACTGTTCTGGAGTGTCAGGTCTACATCTTCCTCAATGTTTTCCTCATATGTTTAACAATTCTCACCATCACAGCCATCAGTGTGGAGCGTTACTTCTACATCGTACACCCCATGCGTTATGAGGTGAAGATGACCATCAACCTCGCGATAAGTGTCATGCTGCTAATCTGGATTAAGTCAGTCCTTTTAGCTTTGATTACCCTGTTTGGATGGCCTTCTTATGGACATCAGAGCTCTATTGCTGCAGCTCACTGTTCCCTCCATGCCAGCCACAGTCATTTGAGGAGTGTGTTTGCTGTGCTCTTCAGTGTAGTCTGTTTCTTTGCGCCCGCGGTGGTTATCTTTGCTGTTTACTGCGCTGTGTACAAGGTCGCACGTTCTGCAGCCTTGCAGCAGTTCCCTCCTGTTCCCACACGGTCAAATGAGAGCCCTGCTAAGACTCGCTCAAACTCCATTCATAGTCAGACCACAATGATTGCCAGGACTCGCACTCTGCCCCAGAGACTATCTCCGGAGAGAGCTTTCAGTGGAGGAAAAGCTGCCCTAACTTTGGTCTTCATTGTGGGCCAGTTCTTGATTTGTTGGTTGCCATTCTTCATTTTCCATCTGCACATGTCTCTGACTGGATCTATGCAGAGCCCCGGGGACCTGGAGGAGGCAGTCACCTGGTTGGCCTATTCCTCCTTTGCCGTCAATCCATTCTTCTACGGGCTGCTGAACAGGCAGATCAGGGAAGAGCTGATAAAGTTTCGCCGATGTTGCCTGACACAGACGGCGGAGTTCGGGGCATCCAGCCATGAAGGTTCTCTTCAGGATAACTTCCTCCAGTTCATCCAGAGAACCAGCAGCACAGCTGATACTCTGCCTAAGTGTGGTAACTCTGAACCAACCAAAAACAACACAATGGGGTGAAACTCCCGGGACTGATTCCTGACCAGCACACTTAAACATCAACCAATGTGATGTAATTATGAACCAGAGTGCTACTATATAAACCATGGCAGTTTTATGGGTGTATTATTATTTGTTCTTTTTTCAGCATAATATGTAAAAAGCACTTGATTTGGATAAGTCCCTCCTCGTATTATCATCAGATGATCATAGGGGTTTGATATTCTTAAATTGATGTACACCCTAACCCTAACACCTTATAAAGAGGGGTCTACACTTCCTCATGAGGAGATCATTGTGGACACAGCCAGAGAGTTCCTTTAAAGTTCATATGGACAGATTTGTATTGTGTTGAAAAAAACATAAACCTATTCGTATAATTTAATTCAGAGGGCTTTCCAATATATATCTGAAAGTGCTGTGGTCGCAGTGTGACATGAAAACTACAGTAGAAATGTGCCCCTGTTCATACTTATCATTTATACTACAGTTAAACTGATTTTGCATATGTTTTTAGATTTTTTCATATGTTTTTCTAAACGTCAAAATCATAGAGTGTAACTATAATAACTAGAACAGCATTTGATGGGTGTATTGTTGTAATTAGTGAATAAATCTTTTTCAATAACAGTGTGTATAGTGTTGCTATTGAAGTTGTAAAGGAAGTATTATATGGTCCTTAAAATCGAAGGGGTGACTTTGCGTTGAGTGGGTTTCACTGATCACTAAAGGAATCTACCCTCCCTGAATCTACAATGCCTTGGACCTCCTGTGTGTGACAGATACACTGATTGATGGTGAATGTCATTTGTTGTCATGGAAACTGAGTGCGTGTGACTGACATATCAACCAAAGACCTTTTACCTGGATGTATGTTGGATTTTGATAATTAACTGTTGGTATTCCACAAGCTTTGCACGTGGAGAATAACACCTTTTGTAAACACCATTTTGCTAGTAGTCAGTAGTTGGTGTGTACACCTCTGTTGTGTCTCTGTGGGCCTCACCAGGAGGATAAGTAACTACAGCCTAGAGATGCGCTCTGGGATGTTTAAATTGGTGAGATTTCTCCTCACCAGTCTTTTACAAAAGGAGGGCAGGAGGGCAGATGTATATAATTTATCCAGGTTCTCAGAATAAAGGACACAGCTGATAACTGTGCAAAAATGAAAGCACCTCTCATGGGTCCTCCTTTCATTCCATTCATACAGCGTTGATGGGATAATACTTGACTATAATCCCTCGTACTTTTTAAATTGAGTTTATTTTAAAAAGAATTGACTATCCTATTTAGCTGTCTTGTTATGAACAGACTTCTGTATTTGAAAACTAATATTGATCTTGCATCCATTATTTAACATGTTTTTGAATGTACATAGGAACTAAGAGGTTTGTGCACCACACAGATTGCAAAGGCAGAAGTAAAGATCACCTAATGAGAAAAAATATTTTTGTGGAGCTGTTCTATGGCTGTTCTGATCACAGCAAGCTAAAATATTCTATGGAGGCCCAAAGTCAAACAATGTCAAAATCCTAATCTGGGTTGATCAAATAAAAGCACAGGCAAGATTTAAGAGAGGCAGTGTACAATGCTGATGTCTGGCAGTTGGCAAGAAAATGAAAAGCAAGTCAAAAAATATTGGGGTGTAAATGTTTGCATTTTGTTTCTTTGTCTTATTGACAGGCTTATTGATCATTTAGAGAACAACTGTCTTCACCTGGAGCCATTGACATCAGATTTGAGACAGATTCCTTGATATTCCTGATAAATGAATGTTTGAAATACTGAAGCGTCCCATCCATCCCATTTGTGTGTGAGGTGTTGGAAAAGGAGGATGGGGATTAGGAAGAGGAAGACGGAGATCAACAGAGTCACTCTGGCACCAAACTGAGGGTTCAGAAGAGGATATCGTTACCCTAATAGCATAGTGGCCTAAGTAATATTTGAATGTTACCCTGCCTCACGCCCTAAATTGGCTGGAACAGGCTCCAGCAGCCCTGTGATCCACGACAGCAGAAAAAGCAGGTATTGACTATGAATAAAAAAAAAGAAAAGAAAATTTTTTTTTTCGGCAAGTACATTTGTATTTTGTATTGATATTCGAATAGAAAGTTCAACCAGATGTGTGCACAGTTTGAGAACGATGAGTCGCAGACAAATGAAGGACATAGGGAATAAGACAGGGTGATGAAGCAGATAACACAATTTGGGCAAAATATCATTGCTATCAGGCTAACAATATCAAGGGTCACGACTGGTTAGAGATGGGATGCAGAGGTGGCTGCAGCAACACAGGTGATGGGAAAGAACTGATTGAGTGGGAGTGAATTCAGAAAATGAGGAAAGGAGGAAAAGCTTCAACTGGAGCTGTGATAATAACTGCTTTTGATGTGATAGATTGAGTTTGTTAGAAACCAAAAATTCAAACTGCATTCACAGACTTCAGTGAATGCAGAAGCCAGACTCTTCATCAACAAGAACTTCAACCACAAGTGATTAGCATCTTCAAACTGATCCTCCCTACTCACTGCTGCTGCTGCCGTGATTCAGAAAGTCAGGGCTTTGATACTAGAATACTGAGAGAAAATCAGTTATAATTTAAATGCGGTTTATTTCTTTGATGCATTTGCTAACTTCTTTACAAACCGCAGCCAACAGAGTGTGCTATAAACCACAGTTTCTCACTCTCCTCTTTGAATGGACTCTTTTCCGGTTTCTAATAAACATGCGTGGCAGCTATTACTAAGTACTGATCACAGCTAAATGTATAAAGGATAAACATAAAGGATACTGGAGTCAGATTGTATGTGGAACAATTAAACACCTCATTAACAAGTAGAGCGTATGCACCGTATGCAATGTTTTAGATCTGATTGATGTATTAGAAGAGAAAGAATACTCCATGAGTATAAAAACACTGTTGATCAATATGTAGTGATAGAAAATGTGCGTGTTTATTATTCTTAAGAAATACACATCTGAGAAAAGTGGTTAAAGCATAAGTCGGTGCATTTTAAAAACCTGTAGAAAGGGAAGCAATACAGTGTAGCACATGCACAATAACGCACGCACACACACACACACACACATTAGTCTTTCTGATATACTAATAATACATTTTTTGTAAACAAGACATCAATGTTGGTGATGTAACTTTGTGATGTATAGACCAGGAAAGATGTGCAGGGTTTGGTTAGAATGGCTTGCTAAAAACACACCTCCACCATGTAATTCTGTCTGCCACCAAGTAGGAAATCTTTCAAACACTTAATGGGTGAGTAGGGATCAGGCACCATCTGCTTTCACATGTTCATTATGGTCTAAATGAATAAAAACAATAATAGCTCTGTAGAAGGAATGGGTTAGATGATTAATGTAGCAACAAGGGGACTTACAATGACAAACTCACAGATAGGAGCCAAATTACGCAGTTGTTCCTTAGCATTAGGATCTTTAAGGGCATTGTTTTGATGTAGGCTAGTGGTGACATAATTTTAGTTCATTGATGATTGCTGTTTCTCAGATGCCTTAAAGCACATGTGTCAAACTCAAGGTCCAGGGAGATGGGATGCACCATATCATTTTATGTGGTCCGCGAGAGCATAAAGTGTCTGGTCAGAGTGTCTAAAAATAAATAGGTCAAAAGTGTGCTTTAACCAAAAGCCACATTTCCCACAATGCAACAATTAAGGCTTTTTATCTTTGACAAAAAACAAAGTTAATGTCCTTACTTGTGTTTGATGTTATTTTTATTTATTCACTTAGATAGTTTGATCCTTGATTGATGGAGTTCTATGGGCAAACATGTTTGTAATGTTTGTAATTTTAATAAGTAATAAATTAAGTAAAATAAATTAAGGGGTATTTACGTGTATTTTACATTACATTGAGTTACATTTAGATAGATAGATAGATAGATAGATAGATAGATAGACAGACAGACAGACAGACAGACAGACAGACAGACAGACAGACAGACAGACAGACAGACAGACAGACAGACAGACAGACAGACAGACAGACAGACAGACAGACAGACAGACAGACAGACAGACAGACAGACAGACAGACAGACAGACAGACAGACAGACAGACAGACAGATAGATAGATAGATAGATAGATAACATAACAAATAAATACTGGATAAACACCAGGAGAAAAAAAAACACTGACATCACAGGAAAAATATAACAGTATAAAATTAAAATATAAACAGTATAAAATTAAATAAACAGTATAAAATTAAAATATGAAACAGTATAAAATTAAAATATAAATAGTATAAAATTAAATTAAATCCATTCAACTGCGTGCTGACCTCGCCACCTCCCCCCCGCTCCTCCTGAGAGAGTCATTGTGCCCACTGATGGCACGGGGCACGAAGGAGGACCTCAGCCTCTCTGTGGAGGCGCTGTGTGACAGCAGTCTGCCGGTGAAGGTGCTTCTCTGCTGGGAGAGGGTGGTGTGTAGGGGGTGGCTGGTGTTGTTCATGATAGCCTTAACTTAGTTAATTTAGTTACATTTTAGGCGGCAGTGGCTCAGTGGTAGAGTGGGCAAGTAGAGCGGGTCGTCCAATGTTCTGAGCTGACAGAGGGAGGTGTCAGCTCACCTCCGGAGCACTGCCGAGGCGCCCTTGAGCAAAGCGCCATCCCCCCTCACAAGCTGCTCATTTGGGCGCACCACAAAGGAGCTGGCCACCACTCTACCTCCCCTGCATGCTTACAAGTCCCCATGTGTGTGGTTGTGTGTATTACAGGGGCCTGTACACACTAATGTGCATGCGTGTGGTTGACTAACAAAAACTAGAGTGTGCATTCTTAATTTCCCTTCAGGGATTATAACAGTGTATACAATTTAAAAAAAAAAGTATGTTACATCTGTCCCTTTGAAGATAGCCATAGCCAGAATAAATAACAGACTTCATTTGGAATGAGGTTATAAACATGATTCAAAATGAATGTTCATGTTGCTATCTTATGAATGTGAAAAAAACAACTTTTAAATACTAGCATTTTGAAATGGAATTATGAATTTGGAAGTGTGGTGCAAATATAAGTCACAGAATAAATGAACAAGAGAGAGGCAGGAAGGGGGGCAACAACTTATTTCTGTAAGAGTAAGCTGAGGAATACACGGCTACAGTGGTAATAAATATAATTTCATGTACTTATTTACACCAGGTGCATGCAGTCAGTTTGTATTTGGTTGCCATTGCACCAAAATACTGGGTGGTACTACAATTCCATTATTTGTGGAGCTTTTAGCTCCAGAGGGAAATATGAAGAGACATGATAGGTTTTGCTTCTGCTGCAGACTGGCTGTTGTTTTTAGTACATAATGATGGGGTGTAAAGTGTGCAGAGATGACCAACTCAGTGGAAACACACCAGCGAGACTACAGTCAGTTTCTGCAAACGTGGTCAGACTCTGATTGCGATCAGGAGGAAATCTCTTCCCAGGGAGCTGCTGGAGTGTACAGGAGTTTATTTGTAATGGACCAGCACCTCCAACTCCACCCTGAGGATGAAAACAAGTATTACCATGACATAGTCAACATACTGATTCAAGATTAATTGAAGGCAGATTTTGTGCTGCGGTATTACCAAATGGGTCATTTCTCATGCAGGTCTTAATGGGATTTTCAATGTAGTGTGTCGCATGGAAAATATCATTGTAGGCAGCACTTCAAAAGCCAATAAAGGCATTCCACAACATGGAGCAAGGCAGTCAGCAGTCCACTATGTTCCGCCTGGGTGCCAGTGACAAGCCTGCAGAGGTGGTAAGCCATTCTCCTTCTGCACCCTGCTCATCCGAATTTCCTGGGACATCACTGCAGTTTGCCGACTAAGCTGAGACACAGCTAAACTTGATGGAAATAGAGGAGCAGAGATTATAGATGATAGACCAGCAGGGGGAAAAAATGGAAATGAAAGACGATGTCTGATCTGAAAACCCAAATTTCACCTGAAGTGACACCCAACCTCTGATTAACAACAGGAATGCGAAGGGAGTCAACAAGAGTTTTAAGGGAACTGCTGTGCACTGTCAAAAGAATTTAATCAGCATGAAACATATAAACCTTCAGTGTGAAGACTCAGCACAGGCCACAGACTGGGGTATGTCAATTCTGTCTGGAGGAACAGAGACCTTGACAAGTCGGTATGAATAAACAAAGTCACAGTACATGCTCTGCATACAGAAACAGTCCTCCTGTCACCATTGATCCAGACGGTGCACGCATAATGCAAAGTAATCTGAAGCAGAGAATAATACATGTCTTTATTATTAAACTGAGTGTTTTTTGAAAATGATTTATGAAGATAAAGATAAATTTAGTTACAACTTAATCTAGAAATGTCTTTCTGGAGCGGTAATTAAATATGTCACATATAAATGTCAGTCAGTCAGTGCTGCATAATACTGACCTCAGGTGGATGCTTAGATGAGAAGAACAACATGTGGTAAAAAAAAGTATTGGTTGCAATTAAAACTGCATAGGGTCGTTAGATATGCTGTTGTCTTTATAAATCTGTTTGGTAAAGTGTTGATGAGGGGTCACACCCTGTTTGAGGCGTCCAGGCTGCGGGACCTCCAGATCATCTCGCTCCTTCAGGCAGTGCCGGTCTCGCTGGCGGCAGGGCTTCGCTTCTCTGGTGCTCTGGTAGGACTGTTGTTTAAGCCACATAAAGCAGACTCACAGATGAACTAATAGATGTTTTACATGTGAAGATAATTCAGAAGATAGAGGAGTCAGAGATGGTAACTCTTTGTTTCCACTGTAACTTTTTAGAACAGTGGAAAGGAGGATCTTCCTTCTTTTAAGTCAGTGAGATGAGCTCATGTGTTGTACCTGTATCTCTCTAGGTGCCCTGTTAAGCTCCTCCTTAAAAGAGTCACGTGACAAAAAATAACAAGCAAGAGTGACATAATCCTGTTAAGCTAACCTTAATTTAACAAAACTGATTGTGTTCATATAGCCTTTTGTGTTAGACTGTTAATTTTTTAGAAGAAGAGAGTTCCTTTTTTTTGTCCCCCCAGTAGGGAAATTCTTTTTTTTCACCCAATATATACATTTCACACATTAACGGTGGAGCACACACACTCATGCATGCACGCACGCACGCACGCACGCACTTGCACACACACACACACACGCACGCACACACATACACGCACACACATACACACAAACACACAGAATAGGCCTGTAAACATGCAGTTAAAAGAGAGATTGTGGAATGATGGGTAGGTATGTAGCAGCGCCCTATGAGCAGCTTGTGAGGTGCTGTGCCTTGATCAGGGGCACCACGGCAGTGCCCAGGAGGTGAACTAACACCTCAGTAGCTACTAGCTCACACTCCAGACTTTGGTCCACACAACCGGTCACACTCCAGTTCCCAACCCAATTCCTTGTGGACAGAGCTGCTGCTACATGTTGTATTTTGAGTTTTATCTGTTGTAATGGTGTTGTTGTGTTTCATAGACAGACCTAAACCACTCTGTGTCAACAGTATGGGTGAGGTACTGAAACATTTAAAGTACAATTACAGAACTATTGTAGTTAAACCACACAAACAACTATACCCAAAGATTTTTGCCTCTAAAGTAAAAGACTAATTGTGTCACATTAAAAAATTTCTCTCATCATAATGTATTATTAGGGTTGATATAATGTTTGTGGTTTCAATTAGTGCGACGATTGCTACTCATGTCTTAGTTTGAGGTGGTGGTGTAAAAGAAGATCTTCCAAGGTACTTTTCATGATCAGGAACCAAATCAGATAACATACATGACAAAGATGCACCATTTTTACATTCAAGCAAATCAACAGCATGACAATATTATAAACAAAAAAGAATATGTGATCACATGACTGACATCACTGATTTAAGAATTGGATTCTAACACTGTTTGCTCATTCATTAATAAACTGAGGAATTTAAAAAAAAACAACTTTATTCTTTCCAACAGTGAGAGATTATAGCACCACATTTACTTCTTCCATGTTAACATGAAACCAGAGTTAACTATTTTAGCTCAGTTTAGCAAAAAAATAAATAAATAAAAAGAATGTTAAAAAAAAAGTATTTTAGGATACTTTTTTCTTCTTTTAATAATTTTGGGTGATATAAAAAAAACTACTATAAACGAACAAGGTGAAAAAAAAAACCTGGATCTTCCCCTTCATTCATGTTCCAAACCAAACAAACACATGCATGTGTAAAAACAGAGGTAAAAATACAGCGACAAACTGCTGCTCCCAGGAGCCCAGATACATAAGAATATTACACACACCTATAAATAACAGATCTTGGAAATCATTCGGTAGGGTCTAGTAAGACAGCATTGTTCACTTCAAATGAGACACCACTAATATTTGTAACCCAGATTACCTACTGGACTGTATGAACTCTAAATATATATGTCTGAGCCCTGTCCTGCATGTCAGGAGCTGGTGCAGGCTCAGCTGATTGCATTGACACCCCCAGAATCAAAGGTATGCCCACTATGACTCTACTGAGCTATTTCTGTCCCTCTGCCTCTGTGCCTAACAGGCCTTTACTCTCTCCATTGCAGACCAAAAATACTGCTTTAATTGGGTTGGCCAGTGATCACATGCACTATGATCCCATTCCTACCCTCCCTCCCTGTCTATAATTCTGCCACCAGGGAGCCAGAGAAAAGGATGCCAGCTTGAGCAACGAAGTCACGCTTCCTGAATTGTTCTTACACCCCACAAACTGATATTAACAACCCCAGAGAGCTAGGGGCGAGTCCTTTTATGTGTTTTAGCGTGCACCTCCTCCTCATCCCCTTCTTTTTGGAGTATGTTTATGCAACTTACTGATATAGAATGCCATGACTGATGGCAACAACTGCAGAGCTTAAAACTGAATCACAGTTTTATTTTGGGGTTGCATTGAATTTTATGCATTGGTCCTTGATCCAATCAGAAATATCTGGAATTGGAATTTCAGGACCCAACTTGCATTAACTCTATGCTGTTGGAATGGTTATAAAAGCAACAGATAGATCTTTGAGCCTCTGCAGTCCCAGCAACTGATATGCATTTAACATAAAGTTCACTCATCATTCAAAGAATTGTAGCATCGCATCTACAACGAGAAACTGCTATTTTCAGATACATGAGTGTTGAATGCCTGACCCTCAAGGTGCCAAAATAGATAAGATCAGTTTAAAAATAAATTCAAACCATCAGAATAATTGTGACTACGCTATAACTGTACACAAATCTCAATCTCTCTCAATCAATTTTTCAATATTGTTACTGTACAGGGTGTTTGCACACTGCAGTTATAGTGACAGAAGAGTTTTTTAAACTGCAAAATGCGATTAGGATGACATCTGCTCAGATTTTGTTGCTCACTCCTCACTACCAGACATTTAGACTGATACTCTGATGTATTTGTAGTGATAATGTCAGTCTGCAGTGGCAGCAGGGAACACAGTACTGTCATCCTTGCATTCACAATGGATCTGAACAATTGTTTTTTCTAGGTTTGTATAGATGTAGATACAAAATATCTCTTTTTAAATTAGATTAAATCAAATATTAGTTCTGAAAACACAACTATAGCTAAATCAGGAGTGTATGTTTGTGCTCAGACTTATTCTAGACTGGAAGTTTGTACTGCTGTGCAAACCCTGCCCACTTAGCTCCACAACTCTATGTGAAATGTAACACAACCCTGGGCTCTCCTTTACAGCATGCCTTTTTCTGTCTCTGTGCATTAAATTGTGTATGTGTCTCTGTGTGTGAGTGTGTAGTGCATATGTGTGTCCAGGGTGGGGGCCGAGACTCCATTTTTACCAGGACGTCTGCAGCAGCTGTCCACTGGCATGCTAGAGGGAGTGCCACAGTGGTAAAACAGGGAATCAGAACTGAACTGAGGAGTTTCATCCAGGAAGGTTTTCTCTCACCGTCTCCTGCCCGTCTTGGACCTGCAGACCCACCATGGCGGATCAGTACCAGTACAACACAAATGAGGAGAAGATTGTGAAGGACAGCCACACCAAGGAGATTGATCTAATTAATAGAGATCCCAAGCAGATCAATGAAGACGTGGTGAAGGTTTGTGCGGTTTCCTGCAAGAGGATTCAGACCTGAACCTTTCTTTTGGCATGTTTAGAATGTGCTCATGTAAAAAAATGTATAAAGTTGTTAGTAGGAGCATATAAAAGCGATCAAATTATTATTCCATCTGGAAAACCCTTAAATAGACTAGTGACTACTATCTCCTGGTCTATTTTAGGCAAATGTTGACTGCTGTTTATACTGCGATTGTTGCCATGTTCTCATTATGACATATTATTTGTGAGGTCGGAATGGGAAAAATATTTAGGTTAGAGTTTTTTTGAAGCAAAAACTTTGTTTTGACACAGACAATGAAGTGATGAAACATTAGTACAGCGTATGCCAACAGTGTCTGCAGTTCAGTTTTGAATTTCCTGATTATGTTTGTTGCAGATAGAAGTCAAGAAGTGAAAACCATTTTGTCTTTTTAAACTAGGAATTTTAGTTAATCCCTGTTATTAAATTATTAGTC
Organism: Antennarius striatus; assembly: GCF_040054535.1. Lineage (NCBI taxonomy): Eukaryota > Metazoa > Chordata > Actinopteri > Lophiiformes > Antennariidae > Antennarius > Antennarius striatus. The sequence goes on along the minus strand of NC_090780.1, from coordinate 13,562,819 downwards.
CACTCTAGCACACACTTAACAAATAGTCACCAGAAATGTGATAACTTTGATAACCCATGTAGTGTAGTTATTTTCTACCCAACATTTCAGTTTCTGGCTCTTCTTTCCTTATTTCATTTTGGTTTTACTATCAAAATAAATTTGATCAATAATATCAATTGAAACAGTTGCTTCTGTGGCCGGGAACTTTAATATTCTGCATAATGAGATTTGTTTGCACCACTCCACTGTCCATTGATTGCTTCTTAAGAAACACAATTGCTGCCCTGAAATTGGCTCTGGCAATCACGCTAAGAGCTGAGAAAGGCCAGTCCTTGCAGCAACGATATAACAGCGTCTGCCCAGCCATTTATTCAGAGGAGGATCTTTGCAGGAAACAGGCAGACTCATTGTTTTCCACACTGATCGTATCACATGGCCTGAGGAACTGAGGACTGGGCAGTGCTGTGAGTCCGCCTGACATGATTACAGACTAATTAACATTTTACAGGCTAATCGTATAATTTGACATTGAAGGACCAGGTGCTATATGCTGAAAACAGACTGAACCTTCGTAGTGTTGTTTAAGGTATTTTACATGAGGGATGTGCTGAAATGTAATGCATTAATGGAATTAAAAGCCACTCCATAACTTTCCCTGTATGCCACTACAAAAATGTTTTCCCTTTCTGTGAAGTGAAACAGCTAATTGGTTCCCCTGCATAAATTTAACTCTATCCAACTTTCACGAGCATAATCTTTACACTTAATATTGGCATGTGCAAATTACTATGAGCCCACAGTCTGGTGGAGGCAGACAGATAAAAGCAAAGTGCTTTCAGGGATGTGCACTAATGACATTCTCTGTAAAACTTTTTCTATTAGGTGGAGTTTGAGGACGTCATTGCAGAGCCTGATGGTACGCACAGTCTGGATGGGGTTTGGAAGCTCAGCTACACCACCTTCACTGTGTCCAAGTACTGGTGCTACCGGATCTTGTCTGCGGTCTTCGGTATCCCTGTCGCTCTGCTCTGGGGTTTCCTGTTTGCATGCATCTCCTTCTGCCATATCTGGGCTGTGGTTCCCTGCATCAAGAGCTGTCTGATTGAGTCACAGTGCATCAGCCGCATCTACTCTCTCTGCATCCAGACATTCTGCGATCCCCTCTTCGAATCCCTCGGCAAGATCTTCAGCAGCGTGCGCGTCGCACTGCGCAAAGAAGTCTAAGTACTCTCAGTGTTTATAGAATGATCAGATGAAGTGCATTAACCTTTTTTACAGTAGAAGATCAGTCTTGGCATCCTGCTTACTCCTCGATACTTTCTTGTCTCCTCACGTCACATTTCTCCACCCTCATGCTCACTCCTCTGAGTGTTGGCATGCCCCATATCCGTTTTGCCACCAGAAGCTCTGTGACAGCTGCAGCAGGCAGCGTGGTTCTGTGACAGCTCTGGCACTCCTGCAGCCCACAGTGCTCCTTCACACAGGAAGCAGAGGGCTACTGAAGAAGGATCTCTCTGGCCGCATTCATTTGCATCATAAAAAGCAAATAATTCACACAAAATGAAATGAATTCACCTCCCAATACTGTACCTGTGGACAATGCTGCCTGCATGCTTTACATTTGGCCTTTCTTTACAGTTATATAAATGTGTTGTGTGTGGCATAATTCGCTTTTATGCTTATTTAATTGAATTTGGCAATTATATATGTAAGATTAATAGAGATTCTCTGTTGAAAAGAAACTAATTTAGAATGTTTTCTCTGTATAATTAATATGTATTCTGATATTTCCTATTTCATCTATGATGACACTATGGGGACTAAAAGACATTCTGCAGACTTGCGAGTGTAAAAAAAATAATTCTGGAGCCACACAGACTTGTATGTATATTTTAGTCAATTATGTGCAAATAAGTATGGACCTAAATACTGATGCAAATTAAAAATCTCTGTCAGAGACCCATTATTTTGATTCTGCAGAAAAAGTGCATGTTGTTGCTCTTGTACACTTGCAGCAAATTATAGATCATGAGCCAAAACTAATTTAAAAACGCTTTACTATGGGAGAAACATTTACTTTTAATAAGTCTTTCTGGTTCAGTGTTTGGAAAAATATTATATCCAACATCCCAAAACATCCATGTGAGATAATAAATTTGTTTTTTATAATAATCAAACACCGTAACCATGTTTCAGTGATGCTTTTGATAACCTCAGTAGCTGTTTGTGTGCTCAGTGTCTGAGTCTCTTAATCTCAGCATGTATCTTTCTTTCGGAGTATTTCAAGCCCTTTATTATGCTGTAAACCTCAAAGTTAGGGTGTGTATGAGAAGTAAAGCAAAGGTCAGACTAAAGAATTACATCAGTTTAATAAATCAGCAAAGGGAATTATTAAAAAAAACTTTGAGTTCCATGAATATACAGTATAGAATACATTAAATATTTAGTGAAACCCAAAGATAACAAATTATCCACAAATACAGATTTCATGCTTTTATTTATGCATTTATTTCTGTTTTTGATTCTGTAAATTTTGAATTGAACCTGTACAATTGCAGACATAATGTACAGGTATACATAAAGTGCCCACACCTTTATGTATGTAAAAGTTCTTGGTAAACTTCACAGCAAAAATGTTTTTAGTTTCAAATGTTGTTTTAAGAAGACTCGCTGTTTTACATGATGTCTGCTGATGTAATATTTTACACTGCTTGTTATGTCAAATGTCACATCAAATCATTTCAGGACTTCAAGGAAAACAACGTCAATTAAAATATATAGCACATACACTGATTTAAGTCAAATATAAAAATGCATAATTTTGGTGCTTCATAAATCCATCCTGTAATCCACATGATGATAACATTAAAGCAACCCCTATGCAGTTAATGCAGTTGTAATAAAACGTGTTGTTTTTCTTTGTTGTCCTTTGTCACATTATAAGTGAAAGTTCACTAAATATGAAATATTTCTTAGGGTTTCAACTAAAACTGAACATATAAACTTCACAAAGTTGTACATCACATAATAATTTTCTAACTACGCAGGTGATCACTCTTTTTTGATAAATATTATTTGCAAAACTAATTGAAGTGCTGTGAAACAGCAGTACATATCTTGTTTAATATGCTTAAAGCATACACAAATATTGTACAAACACAAACAACTAAACAGTTCTTTAGTGCCACTCCACAACAAAGAACATAGAGTATACCTTAAGTAATCCCTTTGGTAGATTTACCATTCATTCATTCACTCACTCACTCAGCCATTCATTCAGTCATTCATTCATTCATTCATTCATTCATTCATTCATTCATTCATTCATTCATTCATTCATTTTCTTGAAGACGAAACAAACAACAATCCTCTTGTCTTTATCCTCTTATGTGGATCCAGGTCACAGGTTTATACTGCAGCCTATCCCAGCTTACAGGTGGAGGCAGCAGACCCTTGATCAGTCATCAAGGCTTTCTTAGCTGTTTTTTCAGCTTAGCTTAAAGATATGTCTACTGTTTTGCACAATAATCAGAGCTCAAACCAACTTTTGGGACTGAGGTGAATACAACAGCAAACATTTCTATGTGTTGCCAAACATTTACAGAAACCTCTGATGTAACTGCATCTGCTCGGGCAAACATCCCAACCATACATTTCAAGCAACTGTGTCACACAAGTCTTCAGTTCATTAAGGGCCAAAGCTCTAATGAGCATCAGCTAGGTGTAAAAAAAATCATCCTTGTGTTTATTTTAGGTTCTTTTATTCTAAATTTATTTATGTATTCATTTTTTAGTTTCTCATTACAAATGTTCATCACTACAGTTAATGTGATCAGGGAGACAGGTAGGAGAGTACTTGGTGTGTCATAGGGAAGGAAAGTAGATAAGGAGACTTGGTGGTGGAATGAGGAGGTACAGGAATGTACTGAGAAGACTGAGGAGAGTAGACAGGAGTACAGGGAGATGCAGGGTAAGGTGAAAGTAGAGGTAGCAAAGGCCAAACAAGGAGCTTATGATGACTTGTATGCTAGGTTGGACAGTAAGGAGGGAGAGACTGATCTATACAGGTTGGCAAGACAGAGAGACAGAGATGGGAAGGACGTGCAGCAGGTTAGGGTGATTAAGGATAGGGATGGAAGTCTATTGACAGGTGCCAGTAGTGTGATGGGAAGATGGAAAGAGTACTTTGAAAAGTTGATGAACGAGGAAAATGAGAGCAAACACAGACTAGAAGAGGTGGTTGTTGTGGACCAGGAAGTAGCAAAGATTAGTCAGGATAGAGTGAGGAGGGCATTGAAGAGGAGTGGAAAAGGCACTCTGTCCTGATGATATGCCTGTGGAGGTGTGGAAGTGTCTAGGAGAGGTTGCAGTAGAGTTTCTGATTGGGTTGTTCAACAGGATCTTAGATAGTGAGAAGATGCAATGAAGTTATAGGACTGAGTAGTTGAATCTAGACTTAGGGCAGAAGTGAGCATTTGTGAGCAGCAGTATGGTTTCATGCCAAAAAAGAGTACTACAGATGCAGTATTTGATTTGACAATGTTGATAGAGAAGTACAGAGAAGGCCTGACAGAGCTGCATTGTGTTTTTGTAGATCTGGAGAAAGCTTATGACAGGGTGCCCAGAGAGGAACTGTGGTATGGCATGAGGAAGTCTGGAGTGGCAGAGAAGTATGTGAGAGCGGTGCAGGACATGTATGAGGACTGTAAGACAGTGGTGAGATGTGCTGTAGGTGTGACAGAGGAGTTCAAGGTGGAGGTGGGACTGCATCAGGGATCAGCTCTGAGCCCCTTCTTGTTCGCTATGGTGACGGACAGGCTGACAAACGAGGTTAGACAGGAATCATGGACTATGATGTTTGCAGATGACATTGTGATCTGTAGTGAGAGAAGGGAAGAGGTGGAGGAGAAGCTAGAGAGGTGGAGGTTTGTCCTGGAAAAGAGAGAAATGAAGGTTGGCCGCAGTAAGACAGAGTACATGTGTGAATGAGAGGGAACCAAGTGGAAGAGTGAGGTTACAGGGAGAAGAGATCAAGAAGGTGAAGGATTTTAAGTACTTAGGGTCAACAGTCCAGAGCAATGACGAGTGTGGAAAAGGGGTGAAGAAGCGTGTACAGGCAGGATGGAATGGGTGGAGAAAAGTCAGTTGTGATGTATGATAGAAGAGTTTCAGCTAAAATGAAAGGAAAGGTGTACAAAACTGCAGTGAGACCAGCGATGTTGTTTGGTCTAGAGACAGTATCACTGAGGAAAAGACAGGAGACAGAGCTGGAGGTAGCAGAGATGAAGATGCTGAGGTTCTCTTTGGGAGTGACCAGGAAGGATAGAATCAGGAATGAATACATCAGAGGGACAGCACATGTTAGAGGTTTTGGAGATAAAGTCAGAGGCCAGACTGAGATGGTTTGGACATGTCCAGAGGAGAGATAGTGAATTAGTGGTGGACGGATGAGTTTTGAACTGCCAGGCAGGAGGCCTAGAGGAAGACCAAAGAGGGGGTTTATGGATGTAGTGAAAGAGGACATGAAGGTAGTTGGTGTGAGAGAGTAGGATTCAGAAGACAGGGTTAGACGGAGGCAACAGATTTGCTGTGTCGGTCTCTGAAGGGAAAAGCCAAAAGGAGAAGAAGATTAAAAATGTTCATCACATTTTATGATACCTTTTTTTAAACTATATCATAAGTAACAGCTCACATAATTTCTAAACATAGCAAACATAATAAAGTGAGCAACACCGCACGATATTTATAATACAGTATTTACTGTATATCATATGAGAAAATTTATAATAAGAGACAAATAAGGTTCATACGCTTCAACTGTGGAGGACAACTCTATAAATAGTATGGTTGACTAATACAGCTTAACAAATTGCTTTTCATTTTGTTTCTCTACAAATACAGTATGTTAATACATATTGTACTGTATATTAATAATAAAAAACAAACGAAAACCAACAAAGAAACAAAAATGCAAATCGCCCAAACAATAACGAGTTAAAATAACAACACCTTTAACAATATTACACCTGGGTCCTGACCCCTCCCAGGAATAAATTCACATATTCGCACCAGTGTGAAAAAGAATCTACATCTTTGTATGTTTTGAGACTTTACAATTCAATTTCCACTTTACATCATCAAGTATTTTAAATAAAATAATTAAACGCTCTCCTTTTTTTTTTTTTTTACATCTGACCAGTGAGACTAGTCTGCATGAGGAGAAGCAGGGAGGGTGGGGGGTAGCTGGAAAAAGGCAATGGTGGAGACTGCTTATGTTGTAGAAGTCTGTGTGATGCTTCTCTGACTGCTCGTGCTTTTAACAGCAAAGGTTGAGGAGATGCTCTTGTGACTGGAGTCAAAGTCACGCTCACAGCGGCATTTGGAGGATTTGAGGTAACGAGTGGAGCAGCACAGAAAGTTCTGCCTAAGATCCTGGAACAGATGTCCGGCAAAGCACATGTAGATCCAGGGGTTACAGCAGCTGTTGAGGCTAGCCAGCAGCATGGAGATGATGAACGGCATGGCTGCAGAATATGAGACAGTAAGAGGGAATTTAAAAGAGACTGTGAAAAGAAAAATTAAATGGTGTTTTGTCATAGTTAAGTAAAGGTGTTATAGGTTTAAATACTGTAATATTCATTGCATACACTGAAAAAAGACTTCATAATTCCAATGCATGTATGCGGGTTGTTGTATCTGTGGTGTTCAGTGAATGCTTTCTAGCCATGCTAGTGATGTGGTTGATCTGGGATGCTAGTGATGTGGAGAATCCAACATGTTATTAAAGGATGTTATAAGGATTTTATTTCTGGTCTCCTTATCTCCTTAATTCACTTGAAAATGTTCTAACATGTTGGCATGTTGGCATCACTGACCATAGTAATACCTTAAGATATGAGTTTAATTCATTCTTTGACTGAACTCATTAGCAAAACTACTCATTAACTCATAAAAATATGGACAGTGATGGCAGTAACAAAAAACTGACGTGTCATATGTTTTAGTACTACCGGTGACGTGCAGTGAGATTCATGGTTGGTGAAGCACTGATTTCATCATAATCAGATTTACATACATATGAACCTACAGTTTAGCTTGTTCACCATTTAATTAGCAACAGTGAGTGGGTTATTTTTAAAGTCTCAGAGAATTATTTACACATACAAACTTTAACACACACATAAGCACAATTGATTAAAAAAAAAAAGTTATGTTGTTGCCTACATGTTTGTTTACATGTTCCACCCTGCGGAGGAAACTCATTTCGGCCGGTTGGGATCTCGTGCTTTCAGTCACGACCCACAGCTCGTGACTATGGGTGAGGGCAGGAATGTAGATCGACCACTATATCCAGAGCTTTGCCTTTCGGCTCAGTTCCTTCTTCACCATGACGGACCGATACAGAGTATGCATCACTGCAGATGCTGCACCGATCTGCCTGTCGATCTCCCGTTCCATCGTACCCTCACTCGTGAATGAGACCCCGAGATACTTGAACTCCTCCACTTGGGGCAGGATCTCATCCTCAACCCCAGAGATAGTAGAGCCCGTCTCAGAGAAACCAGACTCTGCTTCCTCATGGGAAGGCGTGTCGCCGGAATTGAGGAGGTCTTCGAACTATTCTCTCCACCGAGTCACAATGTCCCGAGTTGAGGTCAGCAGCGCCCCATCCCCACTATACACAGTGTTGATGCTGCACTGCTTCCCCCTCCTGAGACTTCTGATGGTGGATCAGAATTTCCTCGAGGCCATCTGGAAGTCGTCCCACAGGCCAAAAAGGCCCGATAGGACTCCTTCTTCAGTTTGACGGCGTCCCTTGCTGCCGATGTCCACCAACGGGTTCTGGGGTTGCCGCCACGACAGGCACCGACCACCTTACGGCCACACCTGTGGTCGGCTGCCTCGACAATGGAGGTGCGGAACATGGTCCACTCACACTGAATGTCCCCCGCCTCCCCCGGGACGTGGGTGAAGTTCTGCCGTAGGTGGGAGTTGAAACTCCTTCTGACTAGGAATTCCGCCAGGTGTTCCCAGCAGACCCTCACAATACGTTTGGGTCTGCCAGGTCGGACCGGCATCTTCCCCCACCATCGGAGCCAACACACCACCAGGTGGTGATCGGTCGACAGCTCCGCCCCTCTCTTCACCCGAGTGTCCAAGACATGCAGCCGCAAGTCTGATGACATGACCATAATGTCCATCATTGAACTGCGGCCTAGGGTGTCCTGGTGCCAAGTGCACTTATAGACACCCTTATGTCTGAACATGGTGTTCGTCATGGACAGTCCGTGACGAGCACAGAAGTCCAATAACAGAACACCACTCAGGTTCTGATCGGGGGGGCTGTTCCTCCCAATCACGCCCTTCCAGGTCTCACTGTCATTGCCCACATGAGCATTGAAGTCCCCCAGCAGAACGATGGAGTCCCTGCTGGGAGCGCTCTCCAGCACCCCCCCCCCAAGGACTCCAAAAAGGGCGGTTACTCTTCACTGCTGTTTGGTGCATAAGCACAAACAACAGTCAGGACCCATCCCCCCACCCGAAGGCGGAGGGAGGCTACCCTCTCGTCCACCGGGGTGAACCCCAATGTACAGGTGCCAAGCCGGGGGGCCATAACTATACCCACACCTGCTCGGCGTCTCTCACCATGGGCAACTCCAGAGTGTCCAACCCCTCTCGAGAGGACTGGTACCAGAGCCCAAGCTGTGTGTGGATGTGAGTACGACTATATCTAGTCTGAACTTCTCAACCTCACACACCAACTCGGGCTCCTTTCCTGCCAGAGAGATGACATTCCACATCCCAAGAGCCAGCTTCTGTAGCCGGGGATCGGATCGCCAAGGTCCCCGCCTTTGGCCACCACCCAGCTCACAATGCACCCAAGCTCTATGGCCCCTCCCAGGTGGTGAGCCCATGGGAAGGGAGGGTTCATAAACATTTAAATGATCTTAAATAATAAGATAAATAGTTCGTCGCTCAATCGCAGATACCTTAATCACGTGTGGTTCCTGAAACGCATTCACCACAAAGAACAAGGGCACACTGTAGTCTGGTTTCCACTCACCGGCTGTTCATTTTTAAATTTTAATTATTCCATTTCCAACTGTATGATTACTGCTGGAGGTATTTACAGTCCTGGAAAATAGTTACTTAAGAGAAAAATTCATTCATTCATCCGTTCATCCATCCATTTATTCATTCATTCATTCATTTGATCCGCTTCTACCGCTTTTGCAAGTCGGATTGCTGGAGCCTATCACAGATGCCTTACAGGCAAGAGGCGGAGGGCACTCCGAGTGCATCGCCAGTGCACCACAGAGCCACACAAAAATTAGCAACCACTCACACACACACTCACACCTTTGAGCAATTTAGAATGACCAATTCACCTCAGGTGACAGGAAGCTGGAGAGCCCACGCAGACATGGGGAGAACATGCAAACTATGCACAGAAAGGAATCGAACCCGGAACCTTGGAGCTGTGAGGCGGAGTAAAAACACTCGAAAAGTATTTTCTGATGGTGATAATCTAAACAAAGACTATTCTTGCTAAAACACACATTGGAACAGAAAGGAGATGAAACGCCCCTTACGCATTCACTGACAAGTAATCTGCCAGGGAGACCTGACATTTACAATTCGCCAAGTCCACCACCAACTGACATTTGGCTAATGAGATTCAGATTAATGCGATTGGTTTATACCCTGTATTTAACTCTTCTTTATAAATAGTAATCTTTCTCTCTGACTATTTGCACTTTGCTATTCTCACATTGTCTCTAGTGACAGTTCTTGAGCCTGAACAAAAGGGTTCTATGCAAATGACCCCTGGAAGGCTACGATAGTCACGTGTGTGTGAATAATAAGAATTGATCATTTGTCAAGAAGGGGTTGATTAATGGAATTCAAACAAATTCAAACAAATTCAACTTTTTAAGTTTCTTTATTCCCTCTCCCTCATTTCTCTGTCCCCCACTGCTCCCCATGTCTTTGCTGCCTCTGTGCCTGTGTGTGTGATTTCTAGGGTGTGGTTTACCTATATTTGGAGATTTATTTTATCCTGTTTGTTTGCCTTTTTGTTACCTTCTCTTGTGCTGCAGCACCTCCATCTCCCTGCCTCCCCTGAAAGTTGGTCTGTTTGTGAGTCATTTGGTGTCAGATGTGAAGATATCTGCCTGCTGCCTGTCTCACTCTCAACCTAATCTGCCATTCATTGCCTATGGTCATCATTCTTTATTACATCATATTCTTAAAAAACAGTATTTGTTAACTGTTATCCTGCATTTTTTGGTCCACATGTTTTGAAACACAACATAGTGATTGGAAACCACTGAACTGCCCTTTTACTAGTTATTAGTTATATATCACTACTACTGCAAAATATATGTACAGTAATCTTTAAACTGTGAAAATGCCATACTGCCATACTATCAGAAATCTTCTTTTGATCCTAACATTCAGTGATAGTCTAAAGTAAAGAGAGATGAGCTTAACCTTATGAAAAAAGATTTAACGTCTCTGAATTAGTCAAGCACTGACTTCAAGTTCATAGAATAAAGAGTATGAGTGAGCAGCCACTTACCTAAAACTAATTCTAGCCCTAACACTAAACCACAACCTAACCCTAACCCATACCCTAACTATAGCCCTAACCCACATGCAACATGCTCATCTAGGCATTATGTGTGTGTGTCTGTCTGACAGAGAGTTTAACCTTGTGTTTTTGTCTTCTACTTATAAAAAGCCTTTCTACCTGTGAAATGTGAAATCAGTGGTATTTAAGACACATTTAAGAGGAATGAGAATATTTTACCATCCTCTGACATTTCCAAATACTGGTGTAGTGACCAGTCTGAACATGCCCTTTCAGAGTCAAACATTTGCTTGGCAATTTCTTGCTTCCCTTGAATCTCAACAAAACACATCATGATATCTTTATTAGCCATACAGTCTAGACATTGTGTTGAAATCTAAAAATAACATTTTATCACCTCAATTAATGTGTGACATAAGCTACCAGACCCATGTTCTTTTAAAAAAAAGTTTTTTAGTTTGTTATAAGGAACATATGTCAAACTAAAGGCCTGCGAGCCAAATCCTCCATATTTTATATGACCCACAAGTCTTCAAAGAGTCTAATTTTGTCGACGCTTCTTTATGGAAGTAGGGTGTCCATAAACTACATGTCCCAAGAAGTATGTCTGTTACCTGCACACTGAAGCTTCTCAATATCAGCATTGCCAGGAGCAGCGCTCATTTCTTTAGCTTTCATATGGTTACAGAAATTTTCAAAGTGCTTTTCATTTTGTGAAGTAGTGTATGCTAAAGGCATGTGAGTGGTTTGCCCCAGACACAAGTTTTTAACAGCATCAGCTTGTCAAGAAACTCTATAGGAGACCTCATGACAGATCACGAATCTGAACAACATTAAGTGCAGATCACACAACAATAACACAGGTTGCTACCACGTAAGCCTTGTATTTCAATTAAGAATTCAATACACATTAATTCAAACAGTTTTGTTTGCAGTCTTTGTTTTGTCATTGTTGTCATGTGCAGGGGTTGGAAGAAATTTATCTTTGTATAACTGGGTCATGGCTAATGTAAATTACAAAAAAAAAATTTGTATCAGAAATACTGCAAACTTCAGCAAGTCCTTTTTGCAAGAGTCTATAATGTACAATTCTGTTTTTGCAAGGTTTATTTTGTAACCTGATAACTCTGAAAAGCTTGTGATTATTTTCATTTTGTGTGGGATTGAAGACCCTGCTTTATTTAAATAAAGTAATAAATCATCTGCAAATAAGCTTAATTTAACTAGTTTCTTTCCTATGTCAATACTGTACTTCTTATTCGATCTGTCTCTAACTTTTTGAGCCAAAGGTTCAATATCTAATGCAAACAATAATGATGAGAGGACAGCCTTGGGCAGTACCTTTAGATAGTGAGACAGGTTTTGAATTACATACGTACAGTATATATACTGTATATGTGTGCTTTAGAAGCCCCGTACTATGTTCTGATCATATTTATAAAACAAATAGGAAATGTGTATACTACTAATACCTTAAACAAGTAGGCCCATTCTATTCTATCAAAAGCCTTCTCCACATCCACATGCCATTAAAGTTAAGTCAGTTCTGTGTTTCTATGCATATTGAGTAAGGGAGAGGTATGCTCTGATGTTAGTTCTTAAATCTGTAGTTTGAATAAACCCTGCTTGGTCATAATCACTTAAACTTGGTAAAATGTGCATCAGTCTATTATTCAAAATTTTATTTATGAGCTTCCTATCAAGAAGAAGAAGAAGAAGATTTATGATCTTCCTATCACAGTTTATTAAGCTTATTATCCTATAATCAGAAGGTGTTTCACAGGCCATACCTTGATTTGGTATAGCAGATATGGTTGCTTGGTAGATGGATTCAGATAAAATTTAGATTTTTTTGCACTGAATTAACCACTACTACATAAAAGGAATCAAATTTAACCCAAAATGTGATATAAAATTCTGTAGAAAAACCGTCCATTTCCGGAGCTTTTTTTAGAGAGCTTAGTTCAGTCTTTTGGGTGTCCCTTATCTCTATTTTTGTAGTCAATGTTGTTTATTCTTCCATAGTCATCCCAAATTAAGAGGAAGAGCAATTGGAGAACAAACAGAAGTTCGAATCCTTGTCGTCACTCCAATGGCTGCCCCTCATTCTCTTGGTTGGTCTTTCCTGTTTCCTCATTCAAATCAATCATTGGGTACCTTTTTATATGGCTCATGTTCTTCTATGCGAAAGGTGTGAAAGCCTTGTTTTTCTTTTCCATTTGCTATTTGAAGAACTGCTGGATATCTCATCTCAGTTTTAAAATTGAGATCATGTAATTTTTCCCTCAGAAGCCCAAATGCATCACATTTCTTTTTTAGTTTTAGTACAAAAATGCCAGAAATTATTCTGTACTTACTGGCCTTTGGCACAGTGTCATCCTTGGTTGTTTAGCCTGGTTCGCTTTACTTGTGTTGACAGCTTTCAGGATTTGCACCTTTGTTTGGAAGTTCTGGACCTGGACTATGATGCCTCTTGGGTAGCGTGCATTTTGATGAAGTAGACCTAGTCAATGTCTCTTCTCAATGTCCGTCTCCTGGAGTGCTAAAATCCACCAGATAACGAACAATCTCCTTGCCAATTTCCTCTGATTCCGGCATTTTCAGAAGTGTAAGGTTTTTCTCCTACTGTCAGTTCTCCAGTGTGTTAATATATTCCAATGCTTGGTGGAGGTTTTTTGATGTATTTCCTCTGTGTGCTTAATTAGATGGCGTGGGAGTACATTTCTCCTGTAAGCAGCCCACGTTTGGTATCGATTGAGTCTACTCTCTTCGATAGACATGACACAAGATTGTTTAATCGGCAATGCCCAGGAGTTTATCAAGTTTACTATCAAACTTGTCTAATCTTGCTGTGTTTGTTGGCATTTCTGCAGTTTGGAACCTAGTGTACATCCACACCTGTGCCCTTGTTTGTTACACTTTGCAGACCATGTCCATTTTATCTCCCGATGATCAGTTGACACAAGGAATAATAATGCACTATGTTGTTTAATTAAAGACTTTACCATGCATTTTCTTCAACATAAAGTTCATGAAGTGATGTTTTATTGAACAAAAAAAGGCCCTATGCGACCAGGAGTTTTCAACCTCTCTGACTGTTTGCGTCGCACATGCTCCCTCTCAACTTACAAGAAAACCAAACACTCTTAAAGGACAATAAATTATTTTTCCTTTCATCTGGTAATCATTGTCATACATGGTCTCTCCAGTAGGAAGATAGAAAAACGCCATAATGCTCTCCCAATGCTTTCAGATCAGTAATTTCCAACTGTGAACTCCAGGAAGAGATCCTGAATGAAAAGATTAGACGGTCAAAGCAAACACAGACATGAAGATGGGCTTTGATGTTTTATATTCTGAGCCCTTATCTTGGACTTCTGTGGGCCAATTCCCTAAGAGTGTCTGTGTTTAGCCTCATAGGGGTTTTGATATGTTACGAACAATCACAACAGACTCTGTGTATGTTAGACACATAGAACTTTTAGTGGGCTTTTATCACTTTCAATACTTCACCTTCAACTTTAATTCTCATTGATAATCTCATTTTTCATTCATGTTGTATGCCTTTGTGTCACAGTGTATGTCGGCGGCAGGCTATGTTAGGGGCCTTTTGATGACAAAGGTTAAGGAAGCATCTTTTTTTTCTGCGTCGTGGACAATCTCTTCTCTATTTTGCCACATCAAAACATTTTCTTAAAGAATTCTGATTGCAGACTACTTTTTTTATGAAGTTTTGTTGTTTCCTAACAATGACAATTAATATCCTTCTCATCTCATCTCATCCCATCTCATCTCATCATCTCAGCACATGGATTTGTGGTTTTAGATGCAGTGCTGCAAGGCACAGCAGCATCACTTACATCAATAAGTCATCTTCCTTATCACTGCACAGAGCCCTGTTGTTCTGTTTATTTTAAATTTATTGATGTTGAGCGTGCTGTACATCCAAATTGCTTAAGTAATTTTATATCTTATTTATACAATTTTAGTGACATCTTTGAGGGATGAGCCAATCTTGCATCTAGAAAAACTGCACCAATTGTCTTGATGGATATGTAGCATATTGACATCAAAATTTCATACTCAAAAGGTTGTTTGTTTGTAAAATGAACTGCACTAAGGACTTTCTTGTGATTGGCAAGTTACCATAATGTGTTCAGATCTTCTCATTCAGTTACAATGAGAATATGCACAACAGCTTCTTTCTTACATCAAATTACATCAAATATTGTGAATAACATTTTTTAAAAATTCAAATGTTTGTCCAGAATTTGTTATACCATTTACAAACCAGTGCTGCCACACTCTCATGCCAAATCAACATCATGGTTGCACTTAACAGGTTGGTTTCACTGTAGGGGTTATGTATTTACTCCTTATAATATTACACAATTGTCATTGCGTGCAAATATTATACTTTTTTATAATAACGTTATTGATACGTAGCTCTGAAAGTAGAAGTCTTCAAAGATATTGGTAAGTAGACACTCAAGTGAATAATTGCTATGTTTATTATGATTTAAAAACAAAAATGGACACATTGATATATTTCAATCAATAATTGTACATGGTCACAAAAATAGTCTATTTATGTATGCACTCAAACTCAACAGGTAATCTGCTGGGATCATGAGTTTTAGAAGACGGTGTGCAGTTTAAAAAGTGAGTAGATGTGTGAAAAACTAAAAGAAGAATTAATTTGATTATAGTAAACATCTGGCCACATGAAAACACACACACACACACACACACACACACACACACACACACACACACACAGAGTACATTTAGTAAGTAGAGCATTATAAAGTCAAAATTAGAAATAGGGGCCATTTCGCTTCATGACCACATTCGTCAGGCTCTAGTTCAGCATACTCAGACATAATGTAGCTGGAGCGGGATGTGAATGTAATACTGTTAGTGATCCTGAGATATCATATTTTTATTTTTTATCTAACCTTTATTTAACCAGGAGGTTCCATTGAGAATTAGAAATCACTTTTACAAGAGAGACCTGTCCAAGGTGACTGCCATACAAGTCAAAAGGGATATAAAATGGGTACAGACTAATGATACATAAATGTGTTAAACATTAAGAAAGTAAAATGTTAAAAAGAAAACAGTACAATGTTAAAGCAACAAACAAGCAAAACAGAGCAACAACAACTGTAATATTTGGAATGTTCCCCTCATGAAAAACAGTGATATTCGTCTTTCACTACATTTTTTATGCTACTCTTAAAGTCGTTAAAGGGGGTAAGTGTTTGTATCCATAGAAGATTTTCAATGACCATGGTGCATAACTGGAAAACAGTTTTGTCCGTATATTTTAAGAATCACAGAACATTCAGAAGCAACCACTTGGAGGCTCGTAGATAGTACGTTGAGGCCCTGACAGACAGAAAGTTTCTGAGGTATTCAAGACGCATATCTATAAAAGCTTTATAAACAAACAAATACCAGTGTTGTTGCCTATGAATGTTTAGCGAATGTTAAAATACCCATTCTGTGCTTGAAATGGAGCTAACTGGTCATGCAGTGCAACTCTGACTTCAAGGCCAAGTTCAGGGAGGTGAGTGGAAAAGCAGACAAGCTTGGGTCATTTTTGAGAGAATTGACCACCAGATTCCTCATTTTTTCCAGGATGTTCAGGTGGACCATGTGCCTTTTTGGGAGCACATTTATGTGCAAAACGTTTTTCTCCACATTGAACGTCAGCAATTCCATGTAAAGTTGTAGACTTTCTGATGTCTATCTTCAAACTATACTGACGTTCTCAACTGCTTCTTCCCTCAAGGTACATAAGACTCAGCTGTGTGAGTGGAAACACTGCCAGGTCTCTGGCGGTAAAAAGTAGGCAAGAGAAACCATGTTCAAAAAAATGTTCATGTTCTTCAATGTTGCATTCATGTTCATATTCAATGAAAGGAGGGTCTGGCCAATTGTTGAACCTCAGATTGAGGAGGAACAATGTGGGGTTTTTCCTGGTCATGGAACAATGGACCAGCTCTTAACTCTTGCAGGGATTCTGGAGGGGGCTATCAATGCCTGTACGCCCAAAGTGAGAGTTGTGTTGTCAATGTCAGTGGTAATAGAATCTACAAAGATGGCAAAGATTAAGTGCTGTGTGCCTTGGACTGAGGCTGAGATGCTCTGACAGTCAAATATGGGTGAGACTGTCCTGTTGGACTTTGGACTCCCATAGACACAGTTCATTATGGGAGTACATAAAAAGACCAATTTCTTCCCAAAGCCAAAAAAAATCACTTCTGTATAGTATATCTCTATTTTCATTGCTTACTTCCTTCAAAAATAGTTGGAACTGACAGTGACTCAAGCTCTGCACCCAAATCCAATTCAACCTTCTTGTGACTGTGGTCATTTTGTTACGCAGTCCCAGAATTTTGCCATAGCTTTCTGGTGAACAATGCAGTGGTGAGCTGTCAGGAATACATGGCAGTGACTTTTTATTTTATTTTTAATTTCCTCTTTCACCAGTCCAAAGGAGCCAGATCAATTCTTATGGCATTAGAAACGAGACTACTCTACCTAAATAATAAATGGATGACACTGAGACTGACATCTATAAGACACCTCCAGTACTGGGGAATTTAGATTATGGTCACAATGCTTAATTTGTTTATATTAGTTTTTTAATAGAAAGCAAATGAAACTATTTGCAACGTCTCAAAAGTTAGGCAACATATTAGTTTGTACTCAGCTCTTGGGCATTGCATTTCACAAGTGCTGATTGTATAGCTATATAGCATATAGCTATAGCATGTAGCTATACAATATAAGTGCTATATAATCAGTTCAATTTAGACTTTAGAAAAAATGTAGCCTTTTATGACACATTTATTCACCTTATGAAGAAAATGAAACAAGAGGATTGGCACCATTCTTGGAGCTATTAGCTTACATAAGTACTAAGACTAAACAAGTCAATATTTACTTTTAGGCCATTTTAGCCAGAAAGCCTTTAGGTATTCCATCCAGTCTGGTCTGTTTTATAAATGGAAGGTAAACTTGTGCACGGACAAGGTTTTGTTAGATGGATGAAGCAACTACAGGAATTTCACCTTGGATAACCCTGTTCATTTTCTGAGTGTCGACTAAAAGTCAATATTAGCCAAACCATAATCTTCTTCAACCTAACCCAACTTGTTTTAGTGCCTAATACAAACCTGATTGTTTCTATTTCATAGCATTAGGAAAGTATTCTGGAAAAAGCCGCCCCACAGTAAGGCGGTTGCGGATTCGAGTCCCGCTCTGTGTGGAGTTTGCATGTTCTTCCAGTGTCTGCGTGGGTTCCCTCCAGGTTCTCCGGCTTCCTCCTACCTCCAAAAAACATGTGCTTCAGGTTAATTGGCTGTTCCAAATTGCCCGTAGTGTGTTAGTGTGTGCGTGCATGGTTGTCTGTCTCTGTGTGGCTCAGCGGTGTACTGGCGTCGTGCCCGGAGTTTCCCCCGCCTCACGCCCTAAGCCAGCTGGGATAGGCTCCAGCTCCCCATGACCCGCTACAGCGAATAAAGCGATTAGAACATGGATGGATCTCTCTGCTGATACAGAGGGGTTAAGCCAAGCTTTCTTGGCTTTTTTCAAAGGACCCAACATCTGCCAAAGAATACCGATGATGCTAAGCAGTTAAAATAATATAAATATTTTCAAATGAAACAAAAAGTCTTATTCATGAGCGAAAGGATTTCCCTTTTTGTGTGGAGTCATCTGCTGGATTGGATAACAAAAGTTACAGAGCCCATAGAATAAAAAGGTCCTCAGATATCCACATTATTTTTTAACAGTGCGCTAGTCTATCTTACTCTAGCTAAAAGAAGAAGGTAACAGCGCATTACCTGAAATGTCAAAGCATTATTCAAGGTGAAGTTTACATATGGACTCAGATAACCTTGAAGCTGTAAAACTCTATTTCTGTGACTCAGCTTGAACGATGATGAAAATGGAAAAAATAATGTGTTTATGAGGTGAACTGAGGAAAACATGGTCATCATTTTTCATAATTCATTTCATTAGTCATTTACTCTCAGTAATGCTGAAACAACAGAGCTTTCATGCACAGACAAACTCCAATCAAAAGGAAACATTTCCCTGAATAATGATTTCAGTCTCATTAAGATTTTCACAAGTCCTTTTTTCAAAGTGTCACATAGAACAATCAGCATCAATATCAGAATTTGTGTTTGATACCTGCTGCTGTTTTCTTTGAGCTTGCAGGTTACCTATTATTACTCATTAACAATTAGTCATACTCTTTGATGCTCGCTAATCTTTTTAACACACACAAACACACACTCACACACACACGCACGCACGCACACGCACACACACCCACACACACTGATTCTATAAGTGTTCAGTTTTTACAGCCCGGTATCTTCAAAATTGTCTACAAGAAAATACAAACTCAGATGAATAATCTTGCTAACATGCTTTTTTTTCTTCAACAATTTGAAACAGTTTTCACAGATATGTTTCATAATTAAATAAATAATACATTTCATAATTATTAGTAATTTCTATCTGTATATTTCACTGTGTATACTTCTTGTATATCTGTAATGTTTATACTAGAGTACTGTATATCTTTCTCCTAATTAATATAAACCTATTGTTCTTAATTCTCTTCTATACCCAATTTATATTTTCTTCCTTTTTCTATCTATCCTTCCATCCATCCATCCATCCATCCATCCATCTATCTGAAACTAATTTTTCAATATAGAAATTCTGCCCACTGAATAAGGGCTTTTAGCTCCAGGCTGTAACATGGGGAGTCATTTTCCTGAGAATGACTCTAATGGACACTTTATCTGCACAGACACAGGTGTCACGACAGCCTATCTTTTGTACACAAATGCTTGTACGTCTTATTGCCAATTTTGGCCTTTCTGAGTGCTGTTCACGTGTAGAAAGCCATCAAAGATTAACCACCTCAGCCCTGCAGGCTCTATGAATGGGAAAAAAATTATGAACAGAGGCCTGAACATTGACTGCTCATCATGATACTTCCTGCCATTTTTGTCTGATTTTGTTTCTTTGTCATTTTAGATCAGTGGAAATACATTTTTACATGTTATTAAATTGAACACACTAAATAGTTAATGTTATTCAAGCTTCTGCTGTAAAGGAGTGGCATGGCCCAGCAAATCAGTAAAAGTGGGGCTCATATACATTAGATGGTTGCTTAGGGGCCTGTTGTGGTTAAATGTCAACAATGCACCCTAAAGAGCCTCATAGGCACAAACACAAGACGCTTAAGGTGTGGTGGTGCACACTAATTTGATTAATGATTAGCCATCAATCCTCCCTACTACATATGGAGGGTCAAAAGATTTTGTCTGTAATTTAGCACTAGGGTTTGCCACCAGTGTTTCTTATCAAACAGTCAAAGTAGCATAAATAGTTTGAGAACATAGAAGAAAGTACAACAGAGGTCCGTTTTAATGTGTTCCATACTAGCAGACTAACCTTTAACCCCATCAGAAAAAACATGTGCTTGATACCTTAGATAAGGTAGCTGTCAGTCCACCTGAAAACGCAGCTTGGTCTTGTCTAATGAACCTCTATCTAACCCCAGTGGATTGTAGGGCTTGTTTTTCTACTTCAGTGTCACGATCACGAAAATATCACATACTTCACAGTATACCTGCATATGGCTTAACAGACAGCTTATATAGATAGTCTTGTGTTTTTGGTTTGTTTGGAGGAAGGTTTGTTTTGCATTTTTTCCGTCGAACCTCCTTCTGCACGATGAGTCCACAGCAACAGCAGTCGCTACAAACTCTCCTCTTTCATTGTCTTACTTGTTCTGTGAAAGATTTTGTCATCCGCTCTTACTCTGGCTGGGCTATGTATCCAGATAACAGCAGGTCTTGTCTTTTAATGAGTCATACTTGAAAGTCCCTTGTCTGACCCACTTTAATATATAAACCAAAATAAACACCTTCCGTGCGTAACGAGCGCCTTTGCGCACGAAAAGGTTGCGTCAGTTGAAAATTTGCAGTCGCCTTTTTTAATCTATTCTGCTGGGTAAACTGTGCATCTGCTAAATGAGGGGACATGTGTATTTGGTTTTTGTATTAATGCTTCATTAGCTTTGTAACGTGAACGAATCGGTGTAAGCGGAGACCTGATGCGCACTCGCTTCAAGTCGGCACACCGTCAAAGTTAAGAATGAACGTACCCTCACGGGGAGCAGCTGGATCCCACGCAGACCACATCTGAACAGAGAAAAACGGGGTCCAGCAGACGATGTAGACCAGGACGATCACAAAAGTCATTTTCACTGTTGTTATTTTCGCCTTGGAGATGAGCTTGACGCTGCTTACACGAGTCAGGGTGTTGCGTTTGGAGGTTTTGGGCGTCAGATTTATACACTGCTCACGCTTGGTTTTCAGTTTAAAGTTTTGCCATATTTTGAAGCTGATCAACCCATAGCAGCTGCTCAGAATAGCCACCGGAATTATATATATGGTGAGGCTGATCCATGTGATATACGCCTTGGCTCCCCAAGGCTTCACAAAGTCAGCCCAGCAGTCATACACTCCTGCGCCGATGGGAGCCACCTCTCTCAGGGAAAAAATGAATATCTGCGGGACACTGAAGAGCAGACTCAGAGCCCATGAAAGTATTACGTAGATACGGTCTTTTCTCTTGTGCAAAGAACGAAGAGGTTGACAGATCGCCAAGCATCTGTCTAGGGACATCAACACTAACATGTACGTGGAGGCGAACATCCCAACGACCTGCAAGTATTTCACCAACCTGCACAAGAAGTCCGGTCCATAGAATCGAAATGTAATGTCCCAGATAAGTTGAGGTAGAACTTGAAATATTGCCACGACCAGATCGGCGATGCTCAGATGTTTCATGAAGTAATACATGCGGGACTGGCTGTGCTTGGCGGTGTGGATGGCCAGCAGGACGCAGAGGTTCCCCGCCAGCGCCAGAAACAGCACCAGGGCGAGGACAATCACCTCCACCTTCGCCACCTCCTCATTCCTCTTCACAGGGTTCGTCTTATTCATCCAACCGGTCCCGTTAGTGAGACTTGCGTTCCACCAGGAATCGTTGGATTGCCAAAAGTCACTTTCGCTTGGAACACTTTCCATCGTCGCAGTCTTGTTCCCCGCCGATGCGTCAAGACTATGAAGTCATGCAATGGCTGGAACAGTTACCTGAAGGCTTCCTAGATGATTGTCGTCTCTGCTTCCTCACAGGTGACCAAACGAGTGTGTTGCTCAGAACATGCTTCAGTGATGAGCAGGGATTGGATGAACCTCAATTACCCATGCTCATGACGCGCAAGCAAAGGAGAGAAAATTTCCACTTGTCTCAAATACGTGAAGAAAAAAAAGTGAACTTATGTTGCAGAAAATTGCTTTGACAAAAAAAAGCAAGCTCCAAAATTCGTGAGAGTAACCTCACTGGCAGTGTAATCCAAATTAAAAAACAATTGTCTGAGTAAATTCAAATAATTATTGTATGGTAAAAATACACATGAGCTTCAAAATTAGAATAAAATCTAAAAATATTTTGAGGAAAAAATGCTGCACAAATTGAAAGCTCCATCATCATCTCTGGCAGGAATCGGAATGGCCAGAACCACAGCACATAAACTCCTATAACGTCCCCAGTTCAGTGACAGGGAACAGTTCTACCCATCAGGCCCACCAGGTGGTGACGAGTCATTCATCAGAAGACTCCTGGCTCTGCAGCTCAGATCTGCTCTGACTCATGAGTCTCATTTTATTTTAACCCAGCCCATCCCAGAGGAGTTTTGTTCTGAAAAACTGAGACCTACCAGAGAATTACAGAAGGAGTAAACAATGGGGAAAAACTCAAACCTAGAATGAAACAACACACGTCTCCAAAATGTATTCAAGGTCATCACACATTCATGGCCAATGAGACCAAACATAGTCAATAAGGCTTTAATCAGTCTTTGAGTCTGGTGAGAATTAGTGGTTGGTGAATGTTCAACTACAAATTCATTCATGCCAAAATGATTGACAGAAAAATACTCTTTTATTTTGTGGTCACTTGCATAACCCAAAAGGAACCAAAATTATTCTCTGAATATATGAGAGGACAAATGTTGCAACCTTTTATAAATCATGCCTTTAATTTTGTCTGACTCAGTGGCATCTGCTCATAAATAGGATGCTGGTACATATAATATTTCTTTTCAACCAAGCACAAATCCAAAGGATGTTACACACATGTTCCTACACAGCTTTAATACAGGGTGCAATGTTGGCTAAATCCAAAGATATGTGAAGATCTTGCTGACGTCATGAGTGGTCAAAAAAAGTTCCAAGATGTCAGGAATAACACCCCATATTTTGTTGTTCATTCTCCTTCAACGCATTTAATTGATCAATCCCCATATTCATGCCAATCTCCTGATTATGGATTCTGTTTTCACTCCTTGCTGAAATAGGTCACCATAAATTACATGTAACTACAAACTATTTAGATAATGACTAACAGTAAGTTCCAGCAGACAAAAAGTCTTAGATATAAATGGTGAATCGTAGGATTTATCTTTTACTCTTCAGTCCTCAGGTCCTATCAATGTCAAAGTTTCTTTATGTGGCTTCAGGTTAGGAAAATAACACACCCCTCCCCAGATTTTCTAAGCAGAACAAGAAGACTGAATATGATTTAGCTTTGACTGGAAAATAAAAGAACAAAGAAGAAGAAGAACGATGGCACACTACATCAAATGATTTGTTTTTTGACACTGGATGAAAATATTTAACCTCACAGCTATATTTTAGTTGAATCTCCTAACACGAGATACAGTATGAGAAATTAAACCAGACAGCATCAATAAAAGAACAAGTACTACTAGACCAGTGTAACAAAGTCTTCCCTGAAAATGGAAAGTTTGGTCCAACGAGAATATGTTATGGCTCAGCAGAAAACAATTAATAAATAGCTCAAGGCTCACTAGTTCATGGAAGTTATATAAATGCAATAAAGCAGTGATTCCCTCAATTTAAGACCTTGAAAAGGTAACCAGGACTTTCTCCCTTTTTATACAGTGAGTATACATGATGGTGGAACATGACAATATTGTGATATTCAAGAGACTCAAATAGACTGTAGTCAAGAGACTCATATATGAAAAATAAAGCACCTTATGGATTTTTACAGTAAAAGCCATCTTCAGTATATAGACTGTTATTGTAAGAAATGAGACGTGTCTTTTGTCAGGGACTGGATCCTCTAATGTCTGCACCACAGAATTTGGAGCACATGATGTTTGCTTTATGTGAAGTTGTTGGATGAGCATTCACATATTCTTTATGAATCATGAAGTTAAACATATCAGGTTATTTTTAAATACAATGACAACAGAATATTGCATGATGATGGAAGGAAGAGCCAACCTTACGTTGACAGTCTCCAAATGTTTATGTGGTTTTTATGATAAATTTGGATCACAAAATGTTAATCTTATCACTTATATTTACCATCTGGTGATAACCATATGATTAAAGCCTTGGACACTCAAATATTGGTGTTTGTGTGTTTAACTTCACACCTTTGAAGACTTTTGAGTTGCAGATATTGTGTTAGATCAGGGCGGGGTTTAGTAGAGACTTAGTAATGGTGTCAGAGATAAAGTTTAGATGGAGTGCTATCGATGGATATAGCTGCTAGCACAACATTGCGAATTCGGACACTCTGGTAAAGGGCATGAGGTCTGCTTTGAAGTTTCTGATGCTTGATTTAGGGATTGAGAACTGCAGCAACTGAATGCTTAAGTGGCTTGGAGAAGAGCTTCTTTCCATGAGGAGAGCAAATGAAGTTGACAAGATTAATAGAAGTCCTGGTTCCTTGTGGTGAGCTTAAACTATCAAGGAAAGCAAATGTAAGAAAGATTGCGGATGGAAAAAATGATGCTCTGGGCTTTACTGATATTAATGACAGCACTGGAGAAGGTTGAAAAAAAGAATTTATTCTGTGTAGTATCAGGACCCGTTTAGTGTGCAGACAAGCCTGTGAATGAATGTTGCAGATATATAATGCTATAAAAAAAGACTGCAGCAAAGATCAAAAACAAAATTTTGGGGCCAAGATCACAGTAAAAAGATTTAACACCATCACTTAGATTCCAATTTATAATCCCACTGTATCATAATATCCTCATACATTTAGACACCATTACCATACCATACCATACTATACTATACTATACTATACTATACTATACTATACTATACTATACTATACTATACTATACTATACCATACTAAATTCTAAATACTCACTTGCATTGATTTTAGATAGATATTTATACAATGTTCTACAATTTCATAGTTAATGAGATGTCTCATTTTCATTGTTTCCCCTTGTTCTTTATAACCCCAGTTTGTTTCTCTTCTTTGTTGTCATTATCATTATGTTAATAAACTAAATGCATGACTGAAGATCTCCTCTTTGAGTTTTTTCCAGTACTCCAAAGACAATTGAAATTAAATTATTTGGGAAATATGACACTGACAAAGCACTTGTTTAAAAGCTGCAATTGTCTGAGGTAATCAACTCCAGTACTATATAAATATAATATTTTTTCCTTATTTCTCCAAATAATACTGTGCAGTGTATCTATTCCACCACACCTCCTGACTGATCCCAGCTTAGCAGTTCTCTATGCCATTCCCACAGACACTGGGCTTTGAGCTGACAGATCAAATAAGAGACAACGTTGGGGCCCAAGTCTCCCAATGCAGTTAAATACAAAGGATCTGGACACCATTACTTTTGGTTCTTAAAGCTTATGTAATCACTCGGTACATCAGGTTCCCAGTTCCACTACTGCTTCCCCTGGGTGATCTTGTGACATGCTCTGTACGTTTAAAGTGAATTGATGCACAGCAGGTTGCACCAGGATGTTGTCACTCACTGATACTAAACCACTATGAAGAACCATTAGCTTTATAAAGAACAGGGTGTCGGGTCATTTCTGAGATGAAAATCAATTGTTTGAAAGGGCCGCAGGATTGAATGTAAAAAAATCTTCATCACACCAGCGTGTGACATATCTCACGTCAGCTTGGATTTTCAAGAATTGTAATTAGCAAATATGTTTGACAATATTTCATTCGGCGTTTTTCAGTTGGAGCCTCACTTCTGACAGAACACCCTTCATTACAGGAACTTCCTGAGTTTCTGCCTAGGCTTTTTTTTTTTCTTAATCAAAATCTAAGACATTTGCTTCAAAAAAATTGGAGGCCTCCTGTGGTGCTTCTGGAAAAGTTCTGCTAATATTTGTGTTTGCTCACTCTAAAACTGGAGCTCATTTACAGGAAACAGCAGCAAATTTTGAACAGATAGAGAGTAAACAACTCAACAATATCCCGTACCTAATAACCATTTTTGATGTTTACAGGTCCAAACATCGGTATGATCTGAAAAAGTGTGATACTAAATAAATCACATTTGGCCTGCTGGCTGAAGAAAGTAAAACATCAACAAATTAAATTATAAATGGGCAGCTAAAGATGACTCATGTCACAATGGAATAAGATTGGAAACTTGGCAGAAGAGATTTGTTATTTTAAATCACTTTTCATTCCAAGTTCCAGTGATTACAGACACTATTTGGGATTTTTCACACTTGCTTTACTTACTTGTTATAATATTCTTTGTTCATAGGCCTCTACAGCCTGGTCCCTGAATATTTATCTGAACTTTTTGCCTTTACCAACTAGTCTGAGATCCATAAACAGGAACCTGCAGACTCTCAGCTCACAATCAAAATCCAGGAAAGACTGAGGGTTTTTTAGAGTGTGACCTGCAGACTAACTCAGCATCTTCTTTTAAATCAAATATGACTTTATATGTTATCCTTTTTTCATGCTGTTGGTAAAGCAATTTGTAACATTTGTTTTGATAAGTAGTACATAAATAACTCCATTGTCATTATTCTTGCATTTCATTTGTGTGTGTTCTTCCCTGATGCCAATACTGGACTGTGATCGACAATCATAGTGCGGATTTTATGGTATATGTATTCATGGGAGATATTATACTCAACATTTATTCACATGCTTCCGTAACAAAGCCTCTTGATGTTGTCTGTTATTGTTATTTTATCACGGACCCCCAGCTTTCTTTCTTTCTATTTGTTTAGACATCATGTGATATTCAAACCTCACATATAAATTACCTACTGAATATAAACATAACGACCCAATGCAGAAAGTAAATATAAGAACTGATAAAATAACATAAAAGTCACAGTAGTTAACAGAACGGAACCATTTCCATATTGAAACCAAGTGAAACTCAACGACATGAGAAGAAAGGAAAGGACGTGTGATTATAGGTATTGGAGAAGTAGACTTGTCAGTTCATCATCATCCCATTGTAAAGTCGTACAGAGGCTTTTATGGGTTTGTGGAGCCGGGAGTCAGACTCACACCTCTCAAACATTATGACCTCACACGTGTTCCTGTGGCGCCACGAGTAAACACAAGTGCCTCACAAATCATTTCTTTGCTCATAATTCTTGAGTGAACTGTGCTGTTTTTGAGGTAAAGCAAGAGCAGCTCTTACTGAAAGCAAACTGTGTGCTGGAAAAACTATCTTAGTACAGAATGGTAAGAGACACTGCTTTATTAAATCTGCTCAAGCAAACATAGATTTTGGCACAGAGCTGTACTTGAGGGAGGATGATCAGAGCTTTTTGAAATAGTGTTAGACCCCCTCTTGGATCATTACCTCCAAATACAGCAGTTAGGGGCTGGAAGTTGCACTAGTTGTTATCCTGCACACGTGCGTGTATGTTGGAGGTGATCTCTGGTCGTTTTAAGTGTATGGTGCAATTACGTATATACCTGAAAAACTGAAGTCGTAGCTGCCCACCGTCTGTGGCTCTAACTTCAAAAGCAGGGAATTATCCAATTTTTCATTATTCATTAATTCTACCATCAGGCACACAAGGTCACTGTGAATTTTTTTGTTTGGTAACTACTGTCAGTGAAGTTGACACACTCATCTCTGGAGAATGTGCCTGCGCATGTTAAAGTCTCTGAATGACGTGATAGATCTGTGCTAGTTTTTCAATAATGGAGAATATCAGATGTTCAAGGTTATTCATAAGTTCTCTTATAAATAATATTTTTATTACAATTCATACACTATACTCGATGTGTAAACAGAAGTAAATGCTTAACAGCAGAAAAGCAAATGCATAATGTCCTTATGCAATAAAAACTAAAAAAGTAATTTACTTTAAAACCACATTTTCCTGGGGGAAGTCTGTGAATGTCATAATGTGACGTGATTAGCATAGTTCCATGTTAGCTCTAATGTTCAGGGTTATAAGTCTGCAGTTAAGAATGTAGTATATTTTGAAAGAGCCCAGACTTAATCCTTCTTTCTTAAAATTGCAGCAGATAACTTGTCAGTCAGTCATTGTCTAACCCGCTTAATCCGCTAACGCAGGTCGCGGGGGAGCCGGTGCCTATCCCGGCAGTCTCAGGGCGTGAGGAAGGGAACACTCCGGGCATGACGCCAGTGTACTGCAGAGCCACATAGAGACAAACAAGCATTCACACACACACTCACTCCCACGGTCAATTTGGAACGGCCAATCAACCTGAAGCGCATGCTTTTGGAGGTGGGAGGAAGCCAGAGAACCCAGAGAGAACCCACGCAGACACGGGGAGAGCATGTGAACTCCGCACAGAGCGGGACTCGAACCCGGGTCCGCCGTGTTGTGAGGCAGCAGCGCTAACCACTGCGCCACCGTGCCGCCCCAGATAACTTGTATATTCTTTATTTTCAGTAGAATATATAATTTTAAAAACAGTCATTTTATCCACATTAAACAAATAATCAGTGAATTCTGACAGCTATAGCATCAACTACTGCTCCCACTGCGGTGTCTGAATCTGAACCACCAATCAGAGTAAGGGGGAGAGTTCGACTGACGCAGCGATTGAGTGTTAAACACATCATCACACTCCTCTTGGCAGAAAGACGGCTGCAGCTCAATGCTCATAGAGTGTCTCTTGACTCATTGATGGCTTTTACCTGCAAAGTGGCATCAGGTGCAAAACGGGTGAGTCAGTGGTTGTGACCTTGTAGAGGTCATCAGTCAGTGAAAGCTACAGGGCATGCCAAACCAAAAGAGAAACTCCAACAAAAAGAAATAATAATGTCGTAAGAATAGGCATTGGTGGTGCACACAATGTGGAGACGTATGTGAAGTGTTCATTCACTTCCCCGACAGCAGTGAAAATCACAGCAAACCTGAAAAGCAGTTGCTTCCTGTTGGTGGAATAATAAATTGGAAGTGGGACAGAAAAAGACTGTCCATTCACAAACGTCTGTAATAAGAGACAGATGCAATATGACAGAAACAGGAAGTGAGAGGGCTACATGGTTTCCTCAAATACTTCTAGAAGTTCCTCAGCAAGAGAATCAGGGGTTGAGCTGCTATATAGAATATATTTGAGCCCAGGTGGATGGGTTCAGTGCTCGATGCAGTGGTCTGGCTCTGCTTTGGGGGAGAGATTGTGTATCCTGATTTGCTTTCTAGGGCCTGATGTGGCCTCGTCCTTAGACAACAAGCTCAGCTGGATAGAAGATGGCTTCAGCGGCTTTCAGAGGTAGAAAGCCACCAACTGAAGTGTTTTTTTGGGGCAGTGCATCTTTTCTGAGGATTATATCCACACTGCACAACTTCAGAAAGACACTCGGCGACTCAGGGCTCATGTTCGAGAGCTCATGTTGTGGACCTGGAGTTGTTACTAGATTCTCTGCACTCCAAAGCACTGCTTTGGAGCCTTTTGAGTCAGTGTACTTCAAGCTAATGCCTCGCACTCTCTTGTGTCATGTGAAATGCTCATTTGAGTGTGCTTTTATTTTATATTTTGTAGTGATTCTCTCTGTAACGATTTTCACAAGCTTGAAACACCTTTCTTGTAATGCCTTCTTTTTCTGCTATGTGGCCATGATTGAAAGGGATGATTGTCCATCATTACACATACATTTGGGTTATTTGGAGTATGCCATCTGGATCATTATAGGATACTTAATTTTCATATAGAAAACAATGTCAATACAATTAAACACTCAAACTGTTCAGATTAAGAATATAACTTTACTCTTTGACATTGAGATTTTGCATTGCTGATCCACTACTTATAAATCATCTGCCTCTTCTGAGTGAATAGAAGTCCTCATACATTTTGAATATGCAGATGAATGGTGAGACAGCCTCTACACAAAAAACATAATTCCAAAGTAAACGACCGTTTCACCTTGTTGTGTGTGAGTCTCTTATGTATTTTATGTATTTTTCACTGGATGCCTAGAACCAAAATGATCTCAGACTATTAACAATGTTTTATGCTTTTCTTATGAGCAGGAGGGAATGTTCTAACACCCATATCAAACTGTGTACATATGCCAGAGACCAGGAGGTTAATACTTGAGTGACTATTTTGTATACGTACTACCTACTGTCTTGCCCCGCCCTACCTCTCTGAGCTTCTACACCCTTACGTACTTGCTCACTCTCTCAGGTCAGCTGATCAGCTGCTCCTGAGTGTGCTCAAAACCAAACGGAAGCTCGGAGGGGACCGTGCCTTTGCTGTTGTGGCTCCTAAATTATGGAATGATCTGCCTCAGCAAATCAGACAGGCCTCTTCTCTGTCTGTTTTTAAATCGCTTGTAACAACCTACCTCTTCTCCTTGGCTTTTAACACCTAGCTAGACATTGGATTTTATTTTATCTTATTTTATTGCTCTGATTGTATGGCTTTTGCTTTTACCCATGTTCTATGTTTTTTATTTATTTATTTAACTTAGAATATTTGAGCCATTTTGTCTTTTATCTATAATGTTTTTTATTTATTCGTCTGTACAGAACTTTGGTCGACTGTGGTTGTTGTAAAGTGCTTAACAAATAAAGTTGGATTGGACTGGATTGGATACAAGGATGGGACATTAAAGCCAACTGTATTCAACAATGCTCTTGTTGAATTCTTGATCATTAATTTGGATTTTGGAGGAAGTTAAGTTTTTATTTTTCATTGATTACATTGACCGTTGTATAACAGTTGTGCAAAGGTTTCCTTTGACCTCTTCAACCACCATGATTCATGATTCAACAACACTTGTGAGTGTAATGAAGTTATTGTTAGACAGAGGGTGACAATAATGAAAGTGAACTCTTGCTCATGATCCTGCATAAGGCCAAAGAGTGTGTAATTAGTGATTAATAATCCCATTTAGCTGAAACAAAACATAATCTTCTAGGCTTATTACTTGGATCTCTAGCACCCCATTAAGAGCAGGAGAGAGGATTATCTTCATCCTGCATTAATGTCAACTTTCCTCTTAGTCCAAATGCCTTGTGCCTATGGTTAATTTCTCACAAATTTCCAGTCATTATCTTGTAATGCACACAAGGAAACACAGGCATAAATGGGCTAAAACACATTCCAACCCAGATATCATTAATAGCTATTCAATTAATGAGGCTTAAAGGGATGATTGTGTATTTTTTTTAGAATAAAACTATTTTTGCAAAATCTTTGTTGCCTTTAAGAAAATTAATTGTTGCTTTATTCTGCCTGGAATCACAAATACACATACTTACACACATTTACACAAAATAAATACACGGCAAGCATTAGATTGGGCATTGAAATTACCTCACTCACGTAATATTTCCACATTAAAACATTTTAATTATGAGATCATCATAATTTTGCAGAATAGATATTACTGTTGCAATAACAGCGCTGACACATTAGTGTTACTTTGGAGACTGGTTTTAGACACTTTGTGGTATCACGCCTTCCCAGTGGGTATATGCGCTAGCTGGTTATGTGAACATAGACACATGGAAAACAACTACAACCCCTTAACCGTCCTAAAAACACTATATATTTTTTCAGAATCTGGGACGGAATGCCCCCCCCCCCCGGCGCAACTTTCCCTCCCGGGATAGCACTCCTCTGTGCTTCCACACTTTCCACCACTGATGACATGGAGATCCAAAGCAGTCTGTGTGGTTTCCTCCTGCTGACTGATGGAGAGCTCTTGGGTCTGCTACACCAGTACCTGGATTTGATTTATTAGACCGTTTCCTGTCCTATTCCGGCTAATTACCATGACAAACAATTTTTGATGCCAGTCACATCTGCATGAATGCACATGGTTGTGCTGATTGAAACCATTGCCAATAATAGGAGTCCTACTAATTAAGAAACAACAGCAGCTGATATCATGGACTGACAGAGGCAAAATAACAGAATGACTGAGAGATATTTGAAATGTTTGCTGTACACATTGGCCTTAAACAGTCACACAAATGTTTGACACATCTTGAATAGAGCAGTTAACAGATTCTTAATATATTTTGCTCCTGGATGCAGGGGGAAAGAGTCAGCCACCATCACCAGATGGGCTCTAGATATTTCAGCTAACAATGTTAGTAAGGATACCCTGTGGAAAACCACTAAGTAGATTTCTTCTTGATGATTTCATGACACATCTCGATCTTTAATCGAGTTGTGGCTTATAAGGCAAATTAAGTCGCTATAAAAATGATAAATTATGCCTCAAATGAGATTATACATTATTAAATAGTGGAATAATATTAATTATACGAAATTTTTAATAATAATTCTGAAATGTAATCTTGTGATATGCTACACAAGTGATGCACATCATTAGAAAAACAGAACATCCGACAAGGTGAAGTTCAATCAGAAAGCAATGGAAGACTCAGGATGAAATAGTGTTCACAAGA
Organism: Antennarius striatus; assembly: GCF_040054535.1. Lineage (NCBI taxonomy): Eukaryota > Metazoa > Chordata > Actinopteri > Lophiiformes > Antennariidae > Antennarius > Antennarius striatus. The sequence continues at coordinate 13,530,435 of NC_090780.1, read as the reverse complement.
AGTGTTCACAATTTATACACTATGTGATGATTGCATCCTGCTTCAAAGCGGTGATGTATTGTAATTGTCAGTGTTCTTGTGTTCGTACGTTTGTTCATTTGTCCATTCGTCTGTTAGTATGTCCACCAAATGTCTTTGTAACCGTTGCAGATAGAAAGATGAAACAAAAAGCACATTACTCAGGTGGCAAAGGGGATGAAAATAAGGTGATGACCTTGAAAAAATTAGGTTAAGTTAAATTTCAACATTTGTACACTCAGGAACCGAATAAGATAATGAGGGAGAAGGCCATTGTGAGTAAGACCATAGATCAAAGCTAGGTCAGGGTAAAATTTTGAATCCGGGGACTGTCACTGCGTGTTTCAGTCTGCGAAAGTGTACAAAAGTGTACAAAAGTTGAAATTTGACCTTTACCTAGTATTTTCGAAGTCAAGGTCATCATCTCATTTGATCCCTTTTGCCTTCCGAGTAATGTGCTTTTTGTTTAATCTTTCTATCTGCAATGGTTGCAAACATATTTAGTGGACAAACGAATGAACGGACAGACAAACAGACAGACAGACAGACAAATACACGAACACTGACAATTACACTACGTCACCGTTTTGAAGCGGGATGTAACAATTACCACTTTCAGAGACACTTTGTCATGCTCTGTTTGGACTTTCCATGTTGGGAGGAAAATACTTCCAGGCATGTGTAATGTGAGCTGAGAAGCTCAAGGTTGAGAAAGGCGTTTGGGGATGAGGATGGGATGTAGGAAGCAGTTTCCTGAAGTTTCATTATATTCAATGTATTTTGGCAGTTCTACTGGAAAAACCAAAAGCAAGCCACTATTTTTTTCTAATTAACTTCTCCAAGGGTAAGATAACATCAAGTGTGAACTTCCAGCTCTGAACAGAGTTGAATCATTTTTGTATGGTTTAATACTTTGCTTTCCTTACATTCTCCCTCCTAAAGCCTTTTGAGGAATCTTGAGTTCTTTGTTCTTGAGCAAAGATTTAACTCAGCAATGCATATATTGAATTTTAACTTCTTTGAATTGAACATGATTCTTAGACTTTATAGGGTTGGAAGATTGTGCAGATCCTCATGCCACAACTCGAAGTTTATGGAGTAGAGACAAATTAGTGGGAAGATATGCTCAGGGAGTTATTAATAGACATACTCACAAAAACAGCTGCCTGCATTCACACGTAAATAACAAATTAATTATGATTGTTAGTAATGTCACAGATATTGTTAGGATCCAAAAGCAGTACATCGGGGGAGAAGTCCACATTCATAGTTTTAATCATCAAAATCCTACAACAGGTTGTCAGAAGGTCAGGCAAGGATCAGAAAAACAGAAAAAATCCAGGAAACAAACAAAATCGTACGGAAGTCCAAGAAAGCTGGAGAGTATGATGAGTCGAAGTCAATCTGGCAGCAACCTGAGGTCTGAGTGGAGATGAAGTAGAGTGGAGCCTGATTGGAGGTGGGAAGCAGGTGGCTGCAGTGACACAAGTGACAGGAATGAGTGCATCAAGTGGGAGTAAATTCAGGATACAAAGGACTGGAGGGAAAACTGAAACTGGGGCCATGACAAGTAGGGGCCTGAGAATGTTTTGTTTTGAAATATTTCTCTCCTCAGTGACCCCATTTTGTAGGTTTAGTAAGTCTCTCTCCTGCTACAATTAGTCCTGTTATTTACTGCCTCAACACAATTTGACAGAGTTTTGAAGTGATGACATTTGTGCAGCATTTTATGGTAAACCTGCTGCCCGCTCTACCACTGACCCATTGCCCCCCCCAAAAAAATAGAAGGGCAGAGTCAGGATACCACAATAATCCCACTGAATGCTAATCTATTGTAGCTTAATTAAAGTATCTTAAGTACAATGGACGGAGGTCCCGTCAGCAAGCATCTAGTGGCTGGGTCTGCCACGGGGCCCGGCCGAGCTCAGCCCGAAAAGGCAACGTGGATTCTTCCCACCCCTGTGGACCCGCCACCCGCAGGGCAGACCGATGGGGTTGGGTGCACTGCCATATGGGTGGCAGTGACGACAGGGGATCACGACGGATCGGACCCGGGCGGCAGAAGTTGGCTTTGGGTACGTGGAATGTCACCTCACTGGCGGGGAAGGAGCCAGAGCTTGTGTTGGAAGTGGAGTGTTACCAGTTGGATCTGGTGGGGCTTACCTCCACGCATAGCCTCGGTTCTGGATCCAAACTCCTGGATAGGGGTTGGACTTTGTTTTACTCCGGAGTTGCGTCAGGCGTGAGGCGCAGGGCGGGTGTTGGGATACTCACAAGCCCCCGGCTGAGCGCCACTGTATTGGAGTTTACCCCGGTGCATGAGAGGGTCGATTCCCTACGCCTTAAGGCTGTGGGGGGGGAAACTGTGACTGTTATTTGTGCATATGCACCAAATATCAGTTCAGAGTATTCGGTCTTCTTGGGGTCCCTAAATGGGGTCCTTGAAGGGATCCCTGCAGGGGACTCCATTGTTCTCCTGGGGGACTTAAATGCACACGTCGGCAATGATGGAGACACTTGGAGGGGCGTAATTGGGAAGAATGGCCTCCCTGATCTGAACCCGAGCGGTGTTATGTTGTTGGACTTCTGTGCTAGTCACGGATTGTTCATAACTAACACCATGTTCGAACACAAGGATGCTCATAAGTGTACCTGGTACCAGAGCACCCTGGGTTGGAGGTCAATGATTGATCTTGTGATCGTATCATCTGACCATCGACCGTGTGTTTTGGACACTCGGGTGAAGAGAGGGGCAGAGCTGTTAACTGATCACCACCTGGTGGTGAATTGGGTCCGTTGGCGGAGGAAACCTTTGGATAGACCTGGTAAGCCCAAACGAGTAGTGCGGGTGAACTCGGAACGTCTGGAGGAGGACTCTGTCCGTGAGGCCTTCAATTCAAACCTCTGAAGGAGCTTCTCGTGCATCCCTGTGGAGGCTGGGGGCATTGAACCTGAATGGTCGATGTTCAAAATGGCCTCTCCTCAGGGCCATCCAATGTACGCCCAAAGTGAGAGCTGCGTTCGGGTTCTCGGCAGTAAGTCGAACTTGTTCCGAGTAGCTGTTGGCCTTCGCCAGGGCTGTGCTTTATCACCAATTCTGTTTGTGATTTTCATGGACAGGATATCAAGGCGTAGTCATGGTTAGGAGGCTTTACAGTTTGGTGGCCTGAGGATTGCATCGCTGCATTTTGCAGATGATGTGGTCCTGTTTGCGTCATCGGCCTGTGACCTGCAGCACTCACTGGTCCAGTTTGTAGCCGGGTGTGAAGCAGCGGGGATGAGGATTAGTACCTCCAAATCTGAGGCAATGGTCCTCAGCAGGAAACCGGTGGACTGCCTTCTCCGAGTGGGGAATGAGGTCCTTCCACGAGTGAAGGAGTTTAAGTATCTTGGGGTCCTGTTCACGAGTGAGGGAACAATGGAGCGTGAGATTGGACGGAGAATTGGGGCAGCAGGAGCGGTATTGCAGTCACTTTACCGCACTGTTGTTACAAAGAGGGAGCTAAGCTGAGAGGCAAAGCTCTCCATCTACCATTCAATCTTTGTTCCTACCCTCACCTATGGTCATGAGCGATGGGTCATGACCGAAAGAACGAGATCGCGGATACAAGCAGCTGAAATGGGCTTTCTCAGGCGGATAGCTGGTGTCTCCCTTAGAGATAAGGTGAGAAACACTGCTGTTCGCGAGGGGCTCAGAGTAGAGTCGCTGCTCCTTCGCATGGAAAGGAGTCAGTTGAGGTGGTTTGGGCATCTGGTGCGGATGCCTCCGGGACGCCTCCCTAGGGAGGTGTTTCTGGCACGTCCAGCTGTGAGGAGACCTCGGGGCAGACCCATGACAAGGTGGAAGGATTATATCTCAACACTGGCCTGGGAACGCCTAGGGATCCCCCAGTCAGAGCTGGTGGATGTGGCCGGGGAAAGGGAAGTTTGGGGCTCCCTGTTGAAGCTGCTGCCCCGCGACCCGACTACGGATAAGCGGAGGAAGATGGATGGATGGATGGATGGAAGTACAATGTTTCAGCCAACATAAGAAGATTCAACAGCTTTAAACCCAGTTTGCTGAAACAACAATATAATTTTTTTTTGTACTGCTCTTTGTCTGGCCAGTCACCCAGGTCTTGTGTGCCAAGGGAGACCCCAGCAGGAGCATTAAGCCCCTGACAACATAGCTCCTTGGATCATTCAGGCACTCAAACTCCCCCACCATGATTAGGTGGCAGCTCTCGGAGGAGACGACGAGCAGTACAAAATCCCCTATGATGGCTAAAAAATCAAGAACCGTGACGTCGCCCGGTATGGCTTTCATGCGGCTTTCATCCCGGTCGCGGAACACTGGACCAGCTCTACACTCTCCATCGAGTGCTCGAGGGTTCATGGGAGTTTCCCAACCAGTCCACATGTGTCTTGTTCACGAGTGAGGCAAGGATGGAACTTGAGAGTGACAGACGGATCGGTGCAGCTTCTGCAGTGATGCAGTCACTATATAGGTCTCTCGTGGTGAAGGAGTTGAGTTGCAAGACGAAGCTTTCGATTTACTGGTCAATCTACGTTCCTACTTTCACCTATGGTCATGTGCTTTGGGTCAAAAGGACAAGATCCTGGATACAAAAGGCTGAAATTAGTTTCCTCCGTAGAGTGGCTGGCTGCACCCTTAGAGATAGGGTAAGGAGCTCAGTCACCAGGGAGGAGCTTGGAGTAGAGCCACTGCTCCTTCGCTTCGAGTGGAGCCAGCTGAGGTAGCTCGGGCATCTGTTCTGGATGCCTCCTGGGGAGGTGTTCCGCGCATGTCCTACTGGGAAGAAACCTCAAGGAAGACGTAGGACACGCTGGAGGGACTATGTCTCTCGGCTGGCCTGGGAACACCTTGGGCTCCCCCCGGAGGAGCTGGAGGAGGTGTTTGGGGAGAGGGAAATATGGGCATCCCTCCTGAGACTGTTGCCCCCACGATGGTAGATGATGGATGGGTGGATGGATGGATTTACAGTCATTTCATGTCTTCAGTTAATAAGCTGCTTAACATATTACAATATATTGCAAAATTGCTGTTTTCACACTACATTTATGGGAAATGCATTTTGGATATTAAGTCTTGTAATTAACTTAAATTAACCCTAACCCAAAACTATTATTTTAAATAGGTTTAATGAAAAATACCAAAGAAAAAAACAATATGGAACAAAACTATTATTGATATTGTTGAACTTGTGAGCTTACTTCTAATTTTCTTCTCACTATGCAAATTTGAATTAACACAGTATTAATGGAGTTTTCACAACATCACAGAGGAAAAAACAAAAAAAAGCTGCCAACAGGAATTCCTGTGCTGGATCTTATTCTCAGATCAGAATAATGTTCCAAAAATGCTTTGAATTTATTTACATTTCAACTCGGGCTGTCACTTTAAGGCATTAATTAGATCAATTAATTACGCTGCAAATTAATGCGCTATAAAAATTAACGCAATTAATTGCAAGTGGGAAGTCAACGCGCAACCATTTTAGATTTGGCCAATTGAAGGACCCGTAGGCTGCAGTGACACGTCACTTCGTACTTGCGCCACTAGTCAAAAGCAGGGTGACTGACAACAGAGATGGACGCGACACAGGAGAGCGAGGCAAGCCCTCTCGGATTTTTGGGCAGAAAATTTATTTATAAAAAGAACAAGGGCGGGACTATCAACAAAAACGCAGTGATTCTGCGCTGTCAATCTGCTAGAAGCCTCCGTCAGTCTGCCCCAGGTCAGCTGTGGCTACACACGTAGCTTACCATCACCAAGTATGAATGAGTACATGAATAATGAATGAATAATGGATCCGATGTAAAGCGTAGAGTGTTGTTGTTATTATTATTATTATTATTATTATTATTATTATTATTATTATTATTATTATTATTATTATCATTATTATTATCATTATTATTATCATTATTATTATCATTATTATTATTTGTACCGTTTGCAAAAGATCATTTTCATATCACCGAAGCAGCTCCGGCCTAATGCATCATTTAAATGCAAAACATGTTAAGGACACAGAGTTGAACGTTAGCTTACCCTTTTAAAGGAAGACCCTGTTGGCATTTTGCTATTGATGTTGCCTTATTTAGAGGAATGTTATACTATTCATTTTGAATTGTTGTATTGAGTAAGCTTTAGTATTCATTTTGATCGAGTCTGCTTGTGGGCCTATTTGAGACTCAACCTTAATTTATTTCTGAATTTTATTTATTTTATTTATCTGTATTATTATTGCATTTTTGAGAAATGCACCTGGCCTAAATGGTTTGCTGATGTGCTTGACCTTTTTTCTTTTGAATTTCATTTATAAAGCACACTTAACCAATAAAAATGTGGATTTCAAATCTTCTCTTCTTGGTGTATTCTATTGATTAGTCATGCACTGCAATTTTGGAATGTCCTAGAATTCAAATTCTTTATTTGGGGGCTTTTAGCAGGTATGAGATTAAAATGTGATTAATTAGATTAATTATATACAAATCCTGCAATTAATCAGATACATTTTTTTAATCGCCTGACAGCACTAATTTCAACTATGGTAGTTGCCTTATGAGTAAATGATTCATACCTAGTGAGGTGTGAATGAACTCAGCTGTATCTATTTTAACACAATTTAATTAAGCTATGTTCATTTTATCCTTTTGAGGATCTGACATTTGTTTACCTATTTTTTCTTGCTTATGGTAACTTCAGTCTCACTCTTGTCATCCATGCTGTTATTGCCTCAGATTATTGTTTCTTGCTTGGCATCAAATACTTGAGGTGCAGTGCATTGATAACATCTCAAAATTCAACAGCAAACCATCCTGTATTGTTGAAAATTTTTAAATAATAAATGTCGCAATAACATTTCTCAAGACCTGTTTCTCAAATTTCTCCAAACAGCAGGAACAACACAGAAAACGGCAATGAATTCTGAGTGAAACTAGCTGGCTAGCACGAACAGTCTGTCCAGCTATGGTCTCCATTTGGGATGGAACAATCAATGTACTGTAGTATCCAAAATGCTCCTCAGGCATCTGACCAAAACGCTGTTTAAGTAATTACATACAGTCCTCTTCATGTAGTCAGCTAACAGAAATATCACTTCTCTAAAATTTCTTTTCCACTTGCTCTTTTGACAGGTGTCTTTTCCTTTAACCTTAGCTCCTTTACCAATCTCACAATTAGCTTTCTTTCTCCAGTTAGCCTGCTAACATTCATCTACGGCTTCGCAATGCCTGCCCAGCACAATCCATGATTTGCCAAAAAAAAGTCGTTACGTCACCACGTTGATGTTTGACTACGTTGGGTGTGCTTGGTTTATAATAACAATACATTTGTTTTCATACACTCAACAAAAATATAAACGCAACACGTTTGTTTTTGCTCCCATTTCTCATGAGATGGACTTAAAGATCTATAATTCATTCCAGATACACAATATTACCATTTCTCTCAAACACTGTTCACAAATCTGTCTAAACGTGTGATAGTGAGCACTTCTGCTTTGCTGAGATAATCCATCCCACCTCACAGGTGTGCCACATCAAGATGCTGATCTGACATATTGATTAGTGCACAGGTATACCTTATACTGCCCACAATAAAAGGCCACTCTGAATGTGCAGTTTTGTCTCACAGTAAAATGCCACAGATGCCACAAGCATTGAGTGAGCGTGCAATTGGCATGCTGACAGGAATGTCAACCAGATCTGTTGCTCGTGCATTGAATGTTCATTTCTCCATGAGCTGCCTCCAAAGGCGTTTCAGAGAATATGGCAGTACATCCAACCAGCCTCACAACCGCAGACCACGTGTAACCACACCAGCCCAGGATCTCCACATCCAGCAGGTTCACCTCCGAGATCGTCTCAGACCAGCCACTCAGACAGCTGCTGAAACAATTGGTTTGCATAACCAAACAATTTCTGCACAAACTGTCAGAAACCGTCTCAGGGAAGCTCAACTGCATGCTCGTTGTCCTCATGGGGGTCTTAACCTGACTCCAGATCATCGCTATAACAGACTTGAGTGAGCAAATGCTCACATTCGATGGCGTCTGGCACATTGGAGAGGTGTTTTCTTCACGGATGAATCTCGGTTTACATTGTTCAGGGCAGATGGCAGACAGCGTATGTGGCGTTGTGTGGGTGAGCGCTTTGCCGATGTCAGTGTTGTGGATCGAGTGGCCCGTGGTGGTGGTGGGGTTATGGTATGTGCAGACATCTGTTATGGATGAAGAACACAGGTGCATTTTATTGATGGCATTTTGAATGCACAGAGATACCGTGATGAGATCCTGAGGCCCATTGTTGTGCCATACATTCATGAACATCCTCATGTTTCAGCAAGATAATGCATGGGCCCATTTTGCAAGGATCTGTACACAATTCTTGGAAGCTGAAAATGTCCCAGTTCTAGCATGGCCAGCATACTCACCGGACATGTCACCTGAGCGTGTTTGGGATGTGCTTGACCGGCGTATACGACAGCGTGTACCAGTTCCCACTAATATCCAGCAACTTCGCACAGCCAGTGAAGAGGAGTGGACCAACATTCCACAGACCAAAATTGACAATCTGATAAACTCTATGCAAAGAAGATGTGTTGCACTGCATGAGGCAAATGGTGGTCACACCAGATACTGGCTGGTTCTGAGTCCCCAGACCCCCAATAAAGCAAAAAAACCCTGCACATTTCAGGTTGGCCTTTTATTGTGGGCAGTATAAGGTACACCTGTGCCCTAATCATGATGTCAGATCAGCATCTTGATGTGGTAAAAAAATGGGAAAAAATGGGAGATGTAAGCACAGGTGATTGTACCTGATTGGCATTTCTGCCTGAAGCACCTCTGACGGTGCCATTGTGCAGACTGCAGGGTCATCAGCCGGGGGGCCACCCTTCACTGATGTTTCACTCCATTATCCCCCGGGACATCTCCGGGTGGTGGAGCAGCGACAGGGACGTCTCCCTGCCGCCTCCTGCGGCCTGCTGAAGGATCGTATTCTCCCCACACTCTGACCCCAGTGTTATTGTTGGTGTGTATGGAATGAGACCCAGGAGACTGTGCATGGCAGGGACGTCCATCTCCCTGAGTCAAGCGTAGGCCTGACCGCATACCGTGATGTCTTTCTTATGAGCCTTCTCTTCCCCACACCCTGTCCTTCCTTCTGAGCCATAGCCAGAAGCTCCCTTCCTCGGCCTCCTCCGCAAGATCCCAAAGATCTTGCTTCCTGCTGGATCCCGAGACTCCGAGGGTCCCCAGCAGCCGCTGAGTGGATGTCCCGGTGAAGCCCCTACATCCGAGCTCCACTGGGAAAGTGAATGGTCTCCACCCAGCTTGCAAGCACGTTGCTGTCAACTCTGCGTACTTATCCTTTTTGCGCTCGTACGTGGCCTCCATGTGTTCCTCCCATGGGACTGTCAGCTCCACCATGATGACGACTTTGGCAGGAGCTGACCAGAGCACAATGTCTGGACGTAGGGTTGTCATGGTGATCTCTGCGGGGAATTTCAGTTGGCGGCTAAGGTCGGCTGCTAACTGCCACGTGCCTCCTAGTGACAGGACTGATCGCTCTGATCCCGTGCGGCGCTGTGCTGTTATCCCAGGCCTGGTAAACTGGATCCACTTCGGGGATGTGGGTGGATTCTCCCGGTTTACTTGCTGCCTGCGGGCTTCCAGGATCTGCTAGCTTGCGCAGGACCTTGTCATGCCGCCATCTGTACCTTCCCTGTGACAATGCCATCTTGAGAGGATGTGCTTAAGGTTTGGATTTGGGGAGCTAGAAAGGTGACAGGGTTCTTCTGTTCCAAACCAGGAGCCTCCAGGAGGCTGTGGGCGAATTTTAAGGGGTCCCGGAAGAAGCCTATCCTAGCCTTTTCCCTGCGGCTTCTCCGCTTCTTTATCCTTTCCGCTCTCCTGAGGTGTGCAAGCCTTTCCTTGATCTTGTTCCAGAGGTTCCTCAGGCCCTCTTTTTCCTCCGCCTCACCTTTCCTCCATGACTTCCTCAAGAGGCGTCGCTCCTTTACCAGCTGGAAAATTTCCCTTTCCCGCCTTCTGCTTTGTTTAGGAATGGGCCTCTTCACAGGCTTGTCTCCAAATCGGTTTCTCCCTTCCTCATGGATGAGATGGCCGAGGATGTTCAGTTTGGAGGTTGTGTTGCCCTTTAGGGAGTTCTGAAGGATGGTGAGTGTGCTCTCGTCAAAGTTTCTCCGTGCTTCCCTGTCGCTGGACTTTGGCCACTTGACTTGTGGTTTCTGTGCATACTTTTCTGGAGGGACTCTCAAGGGCTCTGTGCGTACGAGGTCGCTCTCCTGTTGTGGGGGGCTCTGGTGCCCCAAACTTGCTGTGCTGTTCTGCTGCTGTGGGGTCTGCTCAGAAGATTGGTGTTCCTCTCCCGTTCCAGCCGCAATTGTGGGTTCACTCGCTCTGTGGTGCTCAACCTGGCTGTGATGCTTCCTTGTCTGTCCTGCTGACGTAGTGCAAGCTTGCAACTGGGTGTGCTAACACACTTTGCCTTCCCTTGGTGGATGCGCAGGCCGTGGTAAGTTGTTACTTTACTCAAGCCGCAGCAGCAGTGTCTCTGGATCCTTTGGTCCTTTGTCCAAAGGATGTTGCGTTTATATTTTTGTTGAGTATATGTTTGATATGAAGTCTGATATCATTTTTTTATTGTGGAATTTCCACAGGTTCCTGCTAGTATAATTTAATATAATAGGCCTTGTATGCACTGTAGCATCATATTAAAATGTCTTCAATTATCAATTTAAGGTGAAGCCTCTTAGTACATTCATTGACCTAAATGACATTTGTCACCCTAAAAAGTCTGGTAGTTGTTTAATCAGTACAGTATTTTCTGTGCTATAAGGCGCACCTTCAATGAATGGCTCATTTTAAACCTTTTTCACATATAAAGTGCACTGGATTATAAAGTGCATCTGATTATAAAGTGCACCTTCAATGAATGGCCTATTTCAAAACTTTTTTCACAAATACGGCCCACTGGATTATAAGCTGCACAGTCGGTTTTTGAGAAAATGAAAGGCTTTTAGGTGTGCCTTATAGTGCGGAAAATAACGTAGTATAAATGTGTCTCCTGTGCTCCTGATGAAGCAAAGAGAGAAGAGTCAACATTGCAAATCTGGCTCTGTGGTGATCTGCATCTGCCATGTTCTGTTTTGCTTTGTCTATACGTTCTTGACTTTGTCTTCTGTTTATTGGTCTTCAGTTCATGTACTTTTCTGGTTTTGTTACTGCCATATTCATGATTTGCTGCACCTGGTTTGTTTCCCCTAATTTTTTTGTTTGGTCTTTCGCCAATCTGTGTTTAGTTATTCCCCTAGTAAAGTCAGTACCCATTTGAGCAGAGAGTCTCGTATGCCAAATCGTTTTTGTATTCCTTGACCGTGTTTTGTATGACCACGAGTTAGCCTTGCATTGTCTGCGCTTGTTCTGGATTTTGACCTCTTGCCTGTTTGACCACGATTTTGGTCTGGTGCTGTAACATTTTGTGACATTTTGACTCTCACGCCTGGTTCCTTTGGAAATTGTAAAGGGCTGTGGACAGTTGTAATGTTAGAACACACATTGTTATGAAAATGGGCTCAAGCGAGAAGCATATCTCAAATAATAGATTTGACAAAGTGAACAGTGTGGGCTGTCTCCCAGGAGCCTTCTCATTTCCAGGTTGCTGAATTGATTAAATGCATAATGCTCCCAACCTATTAACAGAGACTTGATGTTTTCCTCCTACCCCCACCTCTCTCCGCTGTATTTACAAACCCCTTGACAACGGAGTCTGATGTGATACAGCTCTATTAACGAACTTCATTCCCTCTCTGTTACCTGCTTGTGAAGGTGATCAATCAATGCCAGGGGACTACATTCATTGAAATGGCAGTGCATGAATTAATAAAATCAGAGTGTCAGAAGTGTAGGACAACAATGAGTAGCTGTTCGAGATAAATCCACATTAAGATCACAGTCTGTGTCTCAGTCATTTCTTTCACCTATTGGAACACATTCACACCTAGATTTCTTGTTTATTTAAAGCCTACTGAAAGGTTAAGCTTCACTGGTTTGTTGTTTTTGAGTCAATAAATTGTATTCATAGCAACAAGGACATGTATCATGTTTGTTGCATCTCTGCAGTCACCATTACTAAAATCTATCCAATGTGTTTCAAGTTGTGATGTTCAGGTATGAAGTAATGTTTTATTCATGTTGCAGTTATTCAAACTTGCAGAATTTCTTTCTTGCACTGTGTCCCAAAACTTAAACCAGCAAGCAAATAAAAGAGAAACACTGCTCACCTCATCAGGATTATAGATTTATTTTGAACATTGTTGGACATATTTGAGATTATGTGAACACACAACTCAAAAAGATATATTTATTGAACATCTAGTTATTTAACGACATTTTGATCCAAAAATATTATATTACTTTATTCAGTCATTTTCCAAACCTCCTCTTCCACTTTCAGGGGTTTCGAGGGAGAAGGTCCCAGCCGATTCATGGGCATGAGGCGGAGTACCACTCTAGACACATTGCCAGCGCATTGCAGAGCCACAAGAAAAATGAACAACCACTCACACCCATGAACAATTTGGAACTGTCCAATCCACCTGAATGGCATATTTCTGGAGAGAGGAAGAAACCGGAGAACCTGGAGAAAACCCACGCAGACACAGACAAGCTCCACACAGAAAGGACTTAAACCCAGAACCTTCTTGCTGTGAGACGACAGTGCTACCCATTGTGCCACCACGCCGCCATTATATTAAATTATATTATATTGTATTATATTATATTATATATCATACTGTATATTATATTTTTATACTGTATATTTTATTGTATATTATATTATATTATATTATATTATATTATATTATATTATATTATATTATATTATATTATATTATATTATATTATATCTTATGTTATCTTGTTTATTCAGGAAATCCAGACAATCATAAGCGTGAGAGAACTGCGACATGCTCAGCTGCTATCACTGTTAGTTTGGAACAAATTACTAAGTTGTTATTGTGAGCAGTGATGTGTGTTATGTATGACAAATGGTGACTTCGGGAGTTATTGCGTTATTGAGCACAACTCCTCACAATGCATAAATGTGATGTGACCTTTGAGAAGCGGAACACAAAAATAACAGCGTCAGTGGTTAACAGGAAATATATATTACCAATAATAAACAATGACATTAATTCCATGTGGCCAAATATTTCTATTATTCATGAAAGAGACACTGTTTTGGCAGTGTTTATCACCTGATCCCAGGGTTGGCCCATGTTATATGCTGGGACATAGAATGGTCAGAATTTATCAAATAAGAGGAACTGAAACTATCTCATTAAATTTAGAAGGGAATTAGCTGTGGAGGAAACACATGATTGGTCTGATGCTTTCAATTTCCTGCTGGCACTCCCAATATTTATTTTGATTTAGCCTCTGTTTCTAATTAACCTTTGCATAAAACCAAATACATTAGGAACAAGTTCTGACAGCCAGCAACGTGTCACATCATGTTTGTGAGGCGGCAGGAAAGAGAATAGGGAGTGAGGGAGACTTTTATAAATGAATAAATAAATAAACAAAGAAACATAGCAGTAAAGATGTCATGGAGGTCTGTTTTCCGAGAAAGAGCATGCCTGGAAGGCAATGACAGAGATGAAATCGTCCAATTCCAGAGTATTGTGAAACTGCAAACTGCATCCAGAGCAGTTAAGAGATGTCGTCGCAGATGTTCCAACATTCTGATGTGATTTGTAATGATGTGTCGAGGTATAAAGAAAGCATACAGAACACGAGAAACACACTCCAAAGACCACTAGCCAATCAAGATAACCTTGTAGTCAAATGTGGATGGACGTTTTTTCATAAGATTAATATAAGATTTTTGATAAAATATTAAAAAATATACACTGTGTATTAAGAATTCATTCAAATCTGTTGCAGCTCAGTCTGAGCAGATAATCTGTGAACCTGCCCTGATTTTTCTGTAATTTTGCATATCATTAATTCACCAAACTTAAATTGTTCTGGTTTCAAATAATGTTAAATAATAATAATATTCCTATTACCATTGATTCAAATGAATCAGAATCCTTTATAATCCACTGCCTTATATAGGATTTTTTTGTTTAACTTGGAGTAACAGAAAAATACTGGGGTATAAAGCTGTCATTAATGACAACTTTATTTAAATAGACAACATTTCAAACAGGAGTCACTGTATAAATACTATCAAATTCAATCCCTTGTTCCTTCCAGTTAATCTCTTCTGGGAAATGCTTTCATCTGTTGAGGTAAGACAAGAATTTCATGCAGAACATGCTGTGAACTCATTTTATTGCCTTGTATGGTTCTCTGTTGAAGTTATTATCATAGTAGCTGAAGTATGTGAAATGTCCAGTAATAATAATAATAATAATAATAATAATAATAATAATAATAATAATAATAATAATAATAATAATAATAATAATAATAATAATAATAATAATAATAATAATAATGCAACAGAATTCAAGATACGTTAAAATGCTGAGATAGAACCTGAAAACAGCAGCTGGTTTAAATTCACATGTTGGAAGCATTATATAAAGCTGCAGGCACATCATTCACAGCTGCCTTGAGCTGACACTCTCAAGTAGAGATGAGGAGTAGATTACAGAGGTTTAATAACTCCCTTCTTTCTAACCTTGCAGTTGAAATCCTTTTTTTCAGCCTTGTGGATGTAACATCAGACCGATACCAACTCAAGTGCTTTATATAGAATATAACTTTCTTTCACAAGACTTGAAAACATACTTAATTTTCTGTCAAGACATACAGCACAGGAAAGGTACAGGACAGGTACAGGACAGTTCACACCAATAATCTTTAACTGGCAAGAAAAACTCCAATGAATGCTAAAGCAGATCATTTTTATCACAAGGTGTTTAAGTCATAGTCCCATAGTTCCATTACGGCATGACCTTCACAATATGGCTCAATTTTCAAAATGTCAAACAAAAGACAGATTTGACATGAAACTGAATCATCACAGCCTCAGCTACAATTTAATGTTAGTTCAAGTCTGTAAAATTATGATTTGTTATCTCCTGAATTTCCCCTGAGCCTTATAAATTTAAACATTCTAGATCCCTAGTTTCATGCAACTATGTTATAATTTTCAAAACGTCCATAATTCCAAATTGTACAGAATAGCTTTAAAAAATTCCGGATCAAGATAAATCATATCGCCACATTAGAAGTCACTCAGAAAATCCTCTTTCAAGGTGACTACAAATATCAATAATAATTTAAATGAAGTTTTTAATGTTGGATTTTGCATTTGTTAATGAGAGTAAGACTGCATTATCACACCTCAATATGAAGCTTCTGCTGATATTTTTATAGAAATTACCTCAGAGAGGGCAGCACGGTGGTGCAGTGGGTATCACTGTCGCCTCACAGCAAGACAGTTCTGGGTTTGTGTCCTACTGGGTGTGAAGTTTGTATGTTCATGTGAGTTCTCTCCAGGTTCTCCCCCCCAAAAAAAACATGCACCACAAAGTGTGGTTCTTCTAAACCAAAAAGTGGTTATACAGTATTATACAATATTATACAATACAAAAGTAAAATACAAATAGAGATAGTAGAGTAAACAGTTCAATTTGTTCGCTCAAATCTCAAGTCTGTTATACTGTATTTTGTTATGGCAGCATACCATCAGAGGGGATTTGCTGTAGTTAATATAGAGTTTTGCTGAGCTCCATGAACTCTAATTTGTCTTTGTCTCTGATATTGTCTTTGAGGCTGTTTTATCAGTGTAGGGGTTCCACATGCTGTTCATAATATCAATTACTCATTTATCACTTATATTTTGATGTCAAGAAAAATAAAAAATCACAGCTTGGAATTACACATTTATTTGAAGGCTTAAATGAAACACAATTCAAACTGAATAATTGTGCGTTTAATGTGAAATAACAAGTTTGAAGTCAAAGAGAACTGTAGCTCCTCGTCAGGATATTAGTTTAAGTGAATTAATACAAGGAACAGTCATAGTCACAAACTAGGAGAGAAGGAAAGTGTGTTAGTAGGAAGAGAGAAGAGGAACGCCAAGAGTATGGGACTGAGAGTAGGGCTGTTGAATGTTTGAACTATGACAGGAAAAGGTGACCAGGATGGATTGGTTGGTATGATGCAGAGGAGGAAGGTAGACATACTGCTAGAAATGAAGTTGGAGTTATCTTGAAGGAGGAGCATGTTAGGAATGTCCTGGAGGTAAAAAGAGTGTCAGAATGATAAGTCTGAAGCTAGAAATCGAAGGCGTGATGTTCAACGTTATTAGTGGGTATACTCCAGAGGTAGGATGTGAGCTGGAGACAGGTAGGAGAGTACTTGGTGTGTCATCTGGAAGGAAAGTAGATAAGGACACTTGGTGGCGGAATGAGGAGGTACGGGAGTGTATACAGGGAAAGAGGTTAGCTAAGAAGAAGTGGGACACTGAGAGGACTGAGGAGAGTAGGCAGGAGTACAGGGAGATGCAGCGTAAGGTGAAGGTAGAGGTAGCAAAGGCCAAACAAGGGGCTTATGATGACTTGTATGCTAGGTTGGACAGTAAGGAGAGAGCGACTGATCTATACAGGTTGGCAAGACAGAGAGACAGAGATGGGAAGGACATGCAGCAGGATAGGGTGATTTGGGATGGAGATGAAAATGTATTGACAGGTGCCAGTAGTGTGATGGGAAGATGGAAAGAGTACTTTGAAGAGTTGATGAACGAGGAAAATGAGAGAGAACAAAGACTAGAAGAGGTGGCTGTTGTGGACCAGTAAGTAGCAAAGATTAGTCAGGATGAAGTGAGGAGGGCATTGAAGAAAATGAAGGGTGGAAAGGCATGATGATATTCATACATACATATATAAATATATATATATATATATATATATATATATATATATATATATATATATATATATATATATATATATATATATTCTGATGATATACTTGTGGAGGTATGGAAGTGTCTAGGAGAGGTGGCAGTAGAGTTTCTGACTGGGTTGTTCAACAGGATCTTAGATAGTGAGAAGATGCCTAAAGAATGGAGGAGAAGTGTGCTGGTGCCCATTTTTAAGAACAAGGGAGATATACAGAGTTGTGGCAACTACAGACGAATAAAGCTGATGAGCCACACATTTAAGTTATGGGAAAGAGTAGTGGAACCTAGACTAAGGGCAGACGTGAGCATTTGTGAGCAGGAGTATAGTTTCATGCCAAAAAAGAGTACTACAGATGCAGTATTTGCTGTGAGTACAGACAAGGCCAGAGGGAGCTGCAGAGCGGAACTATGGTGATGTGTGATAGAAGAATTTCAGCTAAAGTGAAAGGAAAGGTGTACAAAACTGTGGTGAAACCAGCATTGTTCTTTGGTCTAGAGACAGTGTCACTGAGGAAAAGACAGGAGACACAGCTGGAGGTAGCAGAGATGAAGATGCTGAGGTTCTCTCTGGGAGTGACCAGGATGGATAGGATCAGGAATGAGTACATCAGACGGACAGCACATGTTAGAGGTTTTGGAGAAGTCAGAGAAGCCAGACTGAGATGGTTTGGACATGTCCAGAGAAGAGATAGTGAATATATTGGTAGAAGGATGCTGAGTTTTGAACTGCCAGGCAGGAGGCCTAGGGGAAGACCAAAGAGGAGGTTTATGGATGTAGTGAAACAGGACATGTAGGTAGTTGGTGCGAGGGAAGAATTTGCAGAAGACAGGGTTAGATGGAGACACCTGCTTGGCTGGGACGACCTCTGAAGGGAAAAGCCGAAAGGAGAAGAATAAGAGTCATAGTCACAAACTAGTTCAAGTTTGTTCGATGTTAGCCTCAATGTATGCAAATAAAACAAAAATATATCTAAATAAAAAAAATGAGAAAATACTGAGTTGCTTTTGGTCCTTAAAAGAAAAAAAAAACATCTTTTGATTGTAGAGCTTATCAAAATATTTTGTATATTACAAGAGGAGCTTGACTGATCAGACCCTCATCTCAGACTGAAGAAAAAACGTACATTTGTAAACACTTTCATTATTTTTGGTGTCTGAAAGTTTTTTTGCTATACTAGCATTATTTCAAGAATATCTACCCAGTTTTGAAATATTCTCTGGAAACTAACCCAGCTCTTAGCTGAAATTAAGTTTGGTAATTTCAGGTCAGCTCAGTCATGATGAATGTTAAGAGGACTACCTTGGTCTCTGTTGACCTGTCTCAATGGCTTTTGCAAAGCAAGCTGCAACACTAAAACAACTGAGATTTAATATATTTGTTCTATAGAAACGTCTCAGACTCTAGAAACATTACTCTAGACCTGTCATTAAGGTGCTGTAGGAGTATATTTTAATGCTCCCAACAGGCTGTGTTCAACTTTGAACTGATAAAACAAATGGGTTGAAAATTCTTAGCTCGATCAATTCAGTTTGGATCTATTTTATCTGCCAGTGAACATAATTTTATGCTGTTTAAAGAGACCTTGAGATACATTGCCATTGTTATTTCTATTTTAGAATGTATAGGAAAAGGCCAATATGGACAAGTATGAAAGTCAAAGCTCATCACTGTTGTACTATGGCCTTACTCTTTGCTCCATATAGCTATGAGTTACATACAGCGTGTCTTAAATATTGCTTAGGTGTTGCTATACTATATTTCAGATTCTCTACTACACCTTATGCTTTCATGGTTATGCTCATAAATTTGCATACCTTAGTAAAATCTTTGAAATATGAACCTTACCATAAATATGAGTCTCCAAGCAAAACACATTTTAGTCATTTTAAATGAGATGCAAAGACCAGTGTGAAATGCATATTTGAGAATTCTATTCTGTTGTTCAAAGTAGTATGTTCAGGGGACTGTGGCGGTCACTTCAGAACCATGACTTGAGTTGGACTTGTGCTTTGGCTTAGTGTCATGTTGGAAAGTCCATGTGCACCCCAATAGTTTCTCTGTTGACGAGAGCAGACTGTCCTCCAGTATTAAGATTAAAAGAACATTAATGTTTTGACCAAAACTTATATTTTGGTCATCTCTCTAAATTTTCCAGCCTTTATGGTTTGTCTCGGTGCTGTTTTACATATTTTGAACAGGCTGTTTTGCAGGATTGGAGTAGTAATGGCTTTCTTCTGTCAAACTGACTGTCCATCCTATGTTTGTAAAAGTGTCTACTTGTACATCTTGAAACAGCCCCATAACTTTTCCACCTCATTGTTTGAACCCTACTGACTGGCATTGGTTAAGTCTATTGGATATCTTTACATAAGAAAACAGGTCAACGCTGTGGACAGTTAACCATAATAAACATTAAAACCTGTGTCAGTTTGTGTGTATATTATTAGGACAAAACTTCAATGGCATATACATTTTTGATCAGGGCTATTTGGTTGATTCCACTTATGATATAAAAAGAGCATGATAAACGTGAAGTAAAATGAGTTCTCCTGACCACTAACCATGAAGTAACAACAGTTTTTTGCTTCTCAGTCATATTTTCTCAAAATTGGTCAATATTTCACCAATCCTTCCAGGGAGAACAAACTTATGAGCAAATTTAGATTTCTTCATCCCTGAGGAGCCATAATTGGAAAGGATAGTTTTCTTTTACAACTTCATGTGGTGGGCTTCATGAGGCCCACTGAGATGACAACTGAAGACGATGAACTTGATTTGTAGTAGGAATAAGAACGTCAGTAAATTACTTCATATAAAAATATGATGATTTGTCATATCCACCTATGACTAATCCTATATCACAACTTGAATTTAAGATTACAAGCCAAAAAAAGTACAAGACTGGAATGTGTAATATAAAAATACATGGGTGGGACAAAAACAATCTTCCTTTACTGTCAAATGAAGGTGAAACATCTTCACTTAGTCTCATCCAGAATTAAATTGTTTGCTCTTTATGCCAGACCAGTAAGCCGTTTTTTGTCTTGTTACAAAAAACTTGGCTGCTACACTTGATGCTTTTGAGCTGCCATGTCAAGAAGTGCAAAATGGAATAAAGATTTGTAACAAAATGTCAGTTCATATCAGAGAGCAACTTCACAAGGAAAACATAAGAGAAAACTTTGGAAAAAAATGAACTGAGTATCCACTTTTGTGTTGTGTTTTTTTTTCTTTGGTCTTGCTGTTAAATCTTGAATTAGAAATTAATGTGTAACCTTCATGTATTTTCTCTTATGAGTGGGTTACAATTTAAGCACCTTTTGAAACCACTTACTAGGTGCTGTAGAGTGTAAACATTTAAGAATAACGTAACTTTTTAACTGAAAATAATGATATTTAAAACATAAAACTGGCTGCATACTCAGTTATCTCAGAGGTCAAATCTTTCTGGGGATTGAGATGTTTTAGTATATTGAAGCTGATTACATTATGGCTATACTATTTTTGGTTTGAGTGAAGGAGCTGTGCAACAGTCTTTAATCATATATGATGGTGTCTGAATTGAGAGAGAACATATTTTAATGTTAATAGTAATTGATATAATAATGTCATATATAATATATAATCTTATATATCATAATTTTATCTAATAATCCACCCTACTTCTTCATGTATCTTGTTTCGCAATTATCTTTTTTTTGGGATTGTTTAACCCTTTTTTTGGGATTGTTTTCCCTTGTGTTTGAATTTAAATAGCTGCATTTAAAGTGTCACTAAATGTAAATGTAATCAACTTCATTAATCCCCTACTAATCTGTCCTTACTCGCAGACCACCTGCAAAAAACGAAATTCCGCGATATAGCGACAAACTAGTTTATCACATGACTACCTACTAAAAATTTGCGATGTAGTGATGCCGGGCATCTTGAAGCGCGAATAAGTGCAGTATTATTGTATATTATAAATTATATGTATGTGTGTAATATATATATACATAGTATAAGTGTATGGGTACAGGTCCGTAACACACACACATAAGGGGCCTGTGGGTATGCAGGTGATGGGAAGGTAGAGTGGCGGTCAGCTCCTTCGTGGTGCGCCCTAACTAGCTAATGAGCAACTTGCTCAAGGGTGCCTCAGCAGTACTCGGGAGGAGAACTGACACCTCCCACTGTCAGTTCACCTCCCACTGCTAGACACGGGTCTTGAACCAACGACTTCCGATCCCCAGTCTAAGGCTTAGTGGTTTGAGCAACTGTCGCCCTTTCGTATAGAGACAGACAATCATGGCACGTCATTATTGGGCTCCTCATTCAGTTGCCGCCATTTCTATCTGTGCTCTGTCTCATGCTACCAGCCATACATTATTTATCACTACTCTCCTGTGTCGGGTCACAGAAGGCTGCAGCATCTCCCTGCTGACATTGGGCCAGAGGCAGGGTACACCCAGTACAAGTCTCATCCCAACAAATAGTGAAAGAAAAACAATCATTCACACTCAGGGGCTATTGTAAGTCATCACTTCACCTATATTGTGTTTGTGGACTGTGAGGAGATGGAGTAAGTCAGAGGACATGGACAGAACCCCGAATACCATGAAAACAGTGCTACCCAGACTATCCAGACCACAATAATTAGTCAAAAACAATAGTTGCTATTGGCGAAAGAAATTGTATAGTTTATCATCAAACTGAACTCTTCTGAGCTAAATCTGACATGCAGACTTTAATCTATTAGTGGTGTAAACTCCTCAAATGTCTGTTTAACATTACCTGGATCTTGAGAACTAGAAAGTAGTTAATCCTTCACCAGAGCCATGCTCACTAAAGCTTGAACTGGAAAATACTTTCCAGACATGTCAAAAAAAGCAAAGCAAAAATTTTTTTAAAAATCCATCCATCTATCTTCTATACCTGCTTCTTTGCTTATTGCGGCATAGGTTGCTGGAGCCTATCCCAGCAGAGCGGGGGCGTGAGGCAGGGAGCACTCTGGGTGCAACACCAGTGCACCACATAGCGACATGACAGATAAGACAGACAACCACACACTCTCACATATATAGTGAAAAATTGTTTATCAGAGGGGCTGCTGAATGATGAATATATTGCCACAATATATAATGTGATGTTGCCATGATAACAACCCTTACTAAGACCCTTCTTCTCACAAATTAGGTGATACAACCTCATTTCTTCACCCTGGAAACACACTAAATCCTGTGTATTTTCAGAACTGTTTTATTTAATGATAGGTCCATTTTCTTTAATAACTGAATTCTGACCAATTCAAGACAAACTTTGAATCTGTGACTGACTTTTATTCTACATTATCTGAACTATTACTGCCTGCCACTGTTCTGTTACCTAACATTGTCTCCTTCAAATACAGTACATATTTGAATCTGTACTATGTTCAACATGATTGAACATCTTGAATTGCCTGTGGATGAATAATTTTGGACAATTATTCATAATTTTGAAGGCAAAAATTGTCTGTTTTGAGGAAAATGGATAATGTGTCCCAAGATCTTCCATTCTGCCTTCTTTTTTCCATTTTTAAAGGGATGTCATGACTGTCCAGGACATTTGGGTTATGAACATGCAAACACTGACTACATCTGTGTAGTTACGTTAGAAGTACAAATTTAATGAAGCACATTGTGTAAAAAAAACAAAGACTCCCGGATACCTCTACTCAGACGCAAACTGAATGTTTCTGTCTCTGTAGGTCTAGAAACTATACTGTCAGTGTGGCACCAGTAACTGCCTGCTTCACTGCTTTGCAAATTGCGTCAGGAAGCCTCTCAGTAATCTCCTGTGGTTTCAAACAAGCACATTCCTGCTAATTAAGCAGGAGACAGACAATATCATTGTATGACAGATAAAGATGTAATAGAGCAAATAGGTGTGTTATGAGCATACCACAGTGATAAATTAGGCCCCAGCTTTGCCTGTGGGGACAGACAGCGATGTCAGGGGCATCATGTTTCTGACTCCAGGCGAGCTCTGTTTTCAATCAAGGTCGCCTCTCAGGTCCTAAATGTTTACACTGTCTTTGTCTTGACAGGGCTTTCCACACAAAATACAACAATCCATTTAAGATTTGCAATAGGTTTTGAATATACAATTAAAAAATGGATCCCATGTGGCCTAGGCCCTAATTTGAGGTAGCAAACAAACAACCTAATACAAAGATTATTTTTAAAACAGATATGTTAGGAAACAGACATCCAGCAAAAAGAAAGTTCATTCTCATGTATTTTGGGATCATTTATACAAATGTGACTTCAAAATTTACACCTCTGAAAAAATATCAATATGACATGGAAAGCCGGTGTGATAAGAAAATTTTATTATGCAACCAGTGGTTTTAAACTACTTTACATTTTACATTGTAACTTAAAGTATTACATAAAGGAAAATAAGATGAGGATATGTCGATTTAAATATGAAGCAGCAATGAAAAAACTGAACACTGAATGGTATTCACAATAGAATTTTCCAACTAAAATTTATAATTGTATGTTTAATATTAAACAATTACATACTACAGTCAAAAAGACATATTTGTAATCTAAAAAGAGAAACTCAGCCCCTTGTCATTATGGCTTTTGATAACTGTTCGACTCCTGCAGTCACCTTAGAACATGTATTCATTATAAAAAAAGAGTACAGGAATTAAACAGAGCAGCTTCAGAAAATCCCCTGAAATACCAGACAAGTGTTTAAAATTTACTTATTGTTCTTGCTGGAAATTTAATAAAAAGTTGATTTTTATTGAAATATGTAGTGATAGGGTCTGCTCTCCTCCGCCTCCTCTTACGACTTGCGACATCGTTTTCCAAGCACGGGCGATAAAGCCGTGCCGTCTCCTCTTGCGCTGGACTTTCGCTTTTGGGTTGAGGTCCTGTTTGTGTCTCTGTAAAAGAGATGACCTTTTCAACTTTTGTCAATATCCAACAAGAGAAACATTGAAAATTTTCAAAACAAATTTAAGTGGTAAATTTTAATATTCTGAATATTTTGTAGATGTAAAAACGAAGTAAAAGAAATTGATGCTTGACTTTGATTTTTTTAATCAGGCAGAGGCAATGACAACATATTATTTTGCAGGGAGACATCTTGCCTTTCTGTGGGCACAAATCAGTTATGCTGGCAATTTGGCTTCTCCAAACAATCATCCGTCATAAGGCATCAGCAGCGTATGTGGTAAATGGCTTCAGTTTAAATGAATGTCTATGTAACCAGCCTTTATATAATGTTGCCTCTGTACAATCAGCAGTGCTTTGACCCTGACCAACCAATCCAGAGAGTATTCTGTAAAGTCTGTAGAGGGCAATCAGCTAACAGGAAATGGAGGGAGGTACATTACCTGGGTACATTCATACTTGATTTGGCAAATGATTCTGATGCCATCCTGAATGGATGCCTGCTTGAAGGCACCCAAGCATATTCATGATGTTAGACTAACTGATTGTTCACACCAGTAAAAAAATTGAGAGGGAACTTGTGTTAAATGAAAAGGACAAACCTACATTTACCTAGATCATATTCCTTTGCCTATTTTCTTTCCAGCTAGCATAAAAGGTTTAATGTTTCCCATTTTGAGTTCATGCCGTGCTCTGATTGAACAAACATTTATCTCATTCATCAGTCATAGATGTCTGTCTGACTTCCCTACCCCTCTGACTGATCTTAAGGATTCCTTTCCTGGCTCTGGCCCCATCCTCCAAAATCCTCCAGCAGTCTGTATATAATGCTGCCTATACCTCCAATAAAATCCACAACTGACTGACCCAGGTGAACACACAATAGATCATCACACACGCACGCACGCACGCACGCACGCACACACACACACACACACACACACACACACACACACACACACACACACACACACACACACACAGGCAGAGTGACTGCAGGATTACATTGAAGAGAGAATACTGTTGTTTTCCTTGAAATCATTGATGCAGCGCACACTGACACACCGAATACAATCTACTCAGAATAAACACGTGTTGACACCTTTTTCCCATTAAATTCTTTGGAAGATAATGCTGTTTTTAACCTGCACTTATATTATTTTGAATTTACCTTTCAAAGTATTTGAAAAATACAAATGGACTGAACACTCTGTGCTTCTGTATAATAAGCTGCATTGCTCTGATGGATAACCAGTTGGCAACTTAATATATATTTCTACCAATGTGAGCCCTGGTGGGCTCCACAACCCAGCATGCAGTGTTAAATTACAGCCCCATTAATGAATCACCTCTGACACAAACTGGTGGACACACATCTTCTAAACGAGAAATGCTCAGATGACATGGCTTACAAGTCAAAGGGGAGCTCTAAAACCCCATGTGGAACCACTTACATCTCACATGAAGGGCTTTCCTCACACTGCAGATGTACTGTATATCACCCTCTAGCCAGTGACAAGGTTCAATGCCTGTTTATCTTGACTGCACGGACTGGCAAAACAAAATTCCAACACAGGATTTAGAGCAGAAATCCACATGTGGTCAATAAAAGGACGGGGAGATGTCCATGTACAGCAGAAAGAAGTCAGTTTCCTCTTGGATCAAGGCCTTAAACCATCAGGTAAGTAGCAACTTGACATGCTGACAAATGCCTGTATTAGCTATCTCATTAATGAAATCTAAGATGAAAAAGGTTGGTCAGCAACCTCTTTATCCACGACTAAGAAGAAACAGACAACAATCTAGCCGCAAGAGGGCACAAGCCAGTGTCTTATTGTGCCGGTCCCAAGCCCGGATAAATACAGAGGGTTGCGTCAGGAAGGCCATCCGGCGTAAAAATTTTGCCAAATCAAAGATGCGAATCAAACCTATGAATTCCAAACTGGATTGGTCGAGGCCCGGGTTAACAATGACCACCATCGGCGCTGTTGACCAACAGGGCGCCGGTGGAAATTGGATTACTGTTGGTCGAAGAAGGAGAGGAGGAAAGTGCGTTCGCGCGAAGAAAGAGAAGAGGAGCGCCAAGAGTATAGGACTAAGAGTAGGGACATTGAATGTTGGAACTATGACAGTAAAAGGTAGAGAGTTGGTTGACATGATGCAGAGGAGGAAGGTAGACATACTGTGTGTCCAGGAGACCAGGTCAAAAGGTAGCAAGGCTAGAAGTTTAGGAGCAGGGTTCAAGTTGTTCAATTAAGGATAGGGACGGAAGTTTATTGACAGGTGCCAGTAGTGTGATGGGAAGATGGAAAGAGTACTTTGAAGAGTTGATGAACGTGGAAAATGAGAGAGAACAAAGACTAGAAAGAGGTGACTGTTGTGGACCAGGATGTAGCAAAGATTAGTCAGGATGAAGTGAGGAGGGCACTGAAGAGGATGAAGAGTGGAAAGGCAGTCGGTCCTGATGATATACCTGCAGAGGTTTGGAAGTGAGTAGTTGAATCTAGACTTAGGGCAGAAGTGAGCATTTGTGAGCAGCAGTATGGTTTCATGCCAAAAAAGAGTACTACAGATGCAGTATTTGCTTTGAGGATGTTGACACAGAAGTACAGAGAAGGCCAAACGGAGCTGCACTGTATTTTTGTAGATCTGGAGAAAGCTTATGACAGGGTGCCCAGAGAGGAATTGTGGTATTGTATGAGGAAGTCTGGAGTGGCAGAGAAGTATGTTAGAGCGGTGCAGGACATGTATGAGGACTGTAAGACAGTGGTGAGGTGTGCTGTAGGTGTGACAGAGGAGTTCAAGGTGGAGGTGGGACTGCATCAGGGATCAGCTCTGAGCCCCTTCTTGTTCGCTATGGTGATAGACAGGCTGACAGATGATGTTAGACAGGACATTGTGATCTGGAGTGAGAGCAGGGAACAGGTGGAGGAGAAGCTAGAGAGGTGGAGGTTTGTCCTGGAAAAGAGAGAATAAAAGTTAACCGCAGTAAGACAGAGTACATGTGTGTGAATGAGAGAGGCCCAAGTGGAGGAGTGAGATTACAGGGAGAAGAGTTCAAGAAGGTGGAGGATTTTAAGTACTTCGGGTCAACAGTCCAGAGCAATGGAGAGTGTGGAAAAGAGGTGAAGAAGCATGTACAGGCAGGATGAAACGGGTGGAGGAAAGTGTCAGGTATGATAGAAGAGTTTCAGCTAAAATGAAATGAAAGGTGTACAAAACTGTGGTGAGACCAGTGATGTTGTTTGGTCTAGGGCAGGGATTCCCAAAGTGTGGTGCTGCCGCCACGGGGTGCGCGAGTGTAATGGCAGCTGAGCACCTTGAAATACATACGTAATTAAATAAGTAATTTAAACACTTTTTAATGGAGGATTAACAGTTTAAATATTTAAATTCATTCACGGAAATCATTTGTAATTTTCAATTAAAACAAGTTTTGGGAAAATTTTAAATAAAAAAAAATACCCAAAATGCACTTGGCTTTCTGCTAGCTACGTGCTAGCTTGTTGTGATAGCAACAACAATAATATGCCGAAATGCATAACTGGTTGAAAACGGGCAGTCTGTCCGGTATTAAATCTGGGAGAAATGAAAGAGGACAGGATACATTGGCCCAACTGAGAGCTGTGCAGTCTACCAGGCTGAAGAAATCGAGCAGGAAAAATAGAGTGATGATGACGAGACAGGGGAAACTTAAAACGAGGAGCGCAGAACACAGAAAACTCACCCGGACACTTCATCGGAAGAAGGGGGTAAGGAACACAATGAGACTCGTACTCAAAAGAGAAAATATGATGTTGTACTTGAGCCTATGTTATTTTGATTCTTTGTGGCGGAGTAGCATATTTGTTACCATTCAATAACTGTTACAGTTTGTTAAATAGGCCTATTTGTTACATAGCAGGGCTCAAAATTGCACCCATTTTGGTCGCATACGCGCCCAAATTTTTAGCAGTGCGACTATTAAATATATTTGGGAGCACCAGTGCGACTAGGGAAAAAAATCTGGTGCGCCTTTTTTTGTGAGACTGCGGTCCTGCCAGGAAACAATGAGAGCGCAGCTGCGGCTGCTCTCCTGGGCGAGGGAGAGAGGCGCGAAACGGAGATGGACGGAGCGTCTCTATCGCTCCGTCACTGCCTTGCTTTTGGGTAGGTGCTCCTAAGTCTTTGCTGGTGCTACTAACTTCTACATTTGGGAGCACCAGTGCTACCAAGAAAAAAGTTAATTTCGAGCCCTGCATAGTAATAACTGCTGTTCATCACTCATCTGTAGTCGACTCGCTCGGCGACCATTTTGACTTAGAATATTATTACAGTATTGTCATTGTTATATTGTTACTATTATTCTCCCCACCGTTTCTAAAGTGAGAGATCATTAGACCCATTATTGCACAATCTATTCTGTGTTAACAGGAGCCTATATTATTAAACTTGATACCTGTTGTATATGGCTATAAAGACCACGCCTTTTCTTTCTTTTTTTTTCATGCTTTGGGCATTGGGGGTGCGTCAGCTAAGTCGGGAGGTAGAAGTGGGTGCGCGGACTGAAAAGTTTGGGAACCACTGGTCTAGAGACAGTGTCACTGAGGAAAAGACAGGAGACAGAGCTGGAGGTAGCAGAGATGAAGATGCTGAGGTTCTCTCTGGGAGTGACCAGGAAGGTTAGGATCAGGAATGAGTACATCAGAGGGACAGCACGTGTTAGAGGTTTTGGAGATAAAGTCAGAGAGGCCAGACTGAGATGGTTTGGACATGTCCAGAGGAGAGATAGTGAATATATTGGTAGAAGAATGCTGAGTTTTGAACTGCCAGGCAGGAGGCCTAGAGGAAGCCCAAAGAGGAGGTTTATGGATGTAATGAGGAAGGACATGAAGGTGTGAGAGAAGAGGATGCAAAGGACAGGGCTAGATGGAGGCACTTGATTCACTGTGGCGACCCCTGAAGGGAAAAGCCGAAAGGAAAAGAAGAAGAAGAAGAAGAAGAAGAAGAAGAAACAGACAACACCGACGTCATCAATCAAAAACTGTGATTAAATCAGTGGGCAAATGGTCAAGACAAAAATTGAGCTTAAAAATTAAAAACTTTACCTAAACATTTATTTTTTTGTATTTTTCTAAGTCACACTCAAAATATTCCTTTTAAAGGCTTCATGTGAAGCAATTTCATTTGCTATGCTAAACTGAGACGAGGTGGGATCAGGGTCCTTGGGGTCAGGTACACCACCTGACTCTTGACTCTCTCAAGAGGTGAAGCATGACTGCATGCAGCAGAACCAAATTAATGATGACCCTGTGTTCTCACAGGGTGAATCAACTGAGGACGGTAAGAGGTAAAAACCACTGCGGACAATTGTGAAAGGACTAGAACTAAATAAATAAACATCTGACAACCTTAACACTGGTGACCTGGATGTTGAAAATAAAGTTGATTTTGATGGAAATAAAATTACATTTCACAGTTCCTACAGGAAAACTTGGGTTTTGCATGTTAAACTGACGAAGCACTCAAAAGTCCCAATGCTGCTGCTCAATGAATCAATGAATGGAAAAAAGATAAATAATGTAGTGTAGTCATTCAAATAAGGCAGGGTTAGCTCAGCCTCAGATTCCTGCAACTCCGTGGAAAGAAGACAGAATCTTCAGTATCTTCATGGGTGAAGAAATATGTGAGGTCATCGTATTATACTGTCAAAACCATTTGACAGGGATCACAGCAGCGATGGCAAAGAAACAACATGATCAACAAAGAAAATGAGGACTTCACAACAGTGAATGCAGTCTCCCAAAATCAGTGGTGCAAAAATCTCTCTGGACAGTTACAGCTGACAAAACTGTTTTTGCCTGAGATTAATTGGATGAAATCATCTTTCTGGATAACTTCTATGAACAATCACCAGGAGCTCAGGGACACCAACTACAACAGTAAGATGATGTGTATCTCATAACAAGGAGTCCACACCCTTGCCTCCACCCCCACCTGTGATAACACTGCATTATATGCTTACAGTGGACACAAGAAAGTAATTTTCTCATCTGCACTGCAGCTTTTTTGTTGACAGAGAATATACCAACCATGTGATCTTTAACATGGCTGTCTGTTAGCTAGTTGAATAATCCATTCATGTAACACACCTGCAGCTTGCATCAAGACATGGGCACAAATGAGAAGCCTACGCTAAAACATCATCCTGAATAACTTACACCTCCTTTCCTAAAAACTTGGACATGAACTCAAAGTGGAGATGGAAACACTATGTTCATATTTATCAACAATATTAAAATTAATTGGACAGTTTAAAATTCACAGCTCATGTGAAACTGCATCACATAAATATAGTTGGTGCTCTTGGAAAAAGCAACAAACATCTTTCATGCAGATATACACGGGACCATGCTGAAGAAATCCTCAAGGTATGAGTTTGGAGAAATTCACATCCAAATCCAGGCATAGAAAAAACATGTGCATTTACTTACAATGGCGGATCAAGTGAACAGTAAAACACTAAAATAACACTACTTTTCTTGGCAATTGCAATGACAGCAAAATCACTTACTCTGTGTTACTTTGAGGCTCTGGCCCAAAAATGTCTGAAATAGAACTGCAATGGAAAAAGAGGGAGAGAGGAGAAAGTAAGGAACAACATTTTCTTCAGAAATACCTGCTGCAGTGTACTGTTTTGTATCAAAAGGCATTCGCAGAAAACACTGTGATGCTCTGTTGTCTATGAATCATGCCATCTGACTTAGGTTCATGAATATTTATCAATGCAATTAACAACAAAAGCCTATGAGACTATTGTATGCCAAAATATTTAAAATTTTAATATTTGGCTCTACTGAGATGTTGCAGAACTAAACAAAAGAAGAGTGTTTTTTTCCAAAATAGTATTAGTGCAAATGAGTACAGTAATAACAATTTGTGACATATTTGTTATTACTGTTAGCTCACACCTGTAACTTTGAATGAACTTGCAATCTCAATTTTGTCTGTGTGCTTTAGGTATACAGTACTCATAAAAACAATGGGCTACTGTGCTGAATTATGTGTAACGTAAGACAGACCATATACAGTATACAAAGTTAAAGTTGCCTGGCAAAAACAACAGTTTTTTCAAGGGCTTTTGAATCACTGATTGTAACTCATTAAATAAAGCTATGCTTAAACCATCATGGTGTTTGTAGTACTAAAATCTTAACAGAAGCAGTAAAAGACTTCTGGAGAGAAACACAATGTTCCCCTTATTCTAAAAGTAAACAGGTTGATATTTAAGACCACAAAATGACTGATGCGGATGATATTTTACTTCTTCTTTGTTTAAATCAATACAATTTAAAGAATACCACCTTCATTCAAAAGATATCAGCTAGATATCAATTATTAATAAAATATACAATTTGTGTATTTCTGAGTGCATAAGGAATACAAAGTATGGTACTTCTGTTCTCACAGGTACAAAATGATATGATTTGAATATACAAAGGCACATCATCATTTCTAATTAAATCATAAAGGCAAAACTTACTCTTGAAAGAACAAGAAACTAATTGCAATATTGTATAAAATTCTCAAATTGTACTAAACAAACAGCAACACCAAAGTGAAGGGTTTAAGGCAGATTACCACACAACTTGCACATTTTTTAGTCTTACACTACTTTGTAACTGGTGGTATCATGTTATCATCCATAATCACAAATAGGGCTTCAATTTAAGCAAAATAAAATAAAAATAAAAAAAGAAGTCATGCTAAGTTATTACACATTTATTTGATTCAGCACATATTTATATTGAAACGTCAGTAACAATATTAATGTTATTCTTTCAGGGACAATACGTAAACATTTCTCTGCCAAAAACACTTAAGCTGCCACGTTAAAAGGCACACCACTGTCTGCAGACTGTGAAACCAATAGATAGCAGAAGACGTATTGGTTTTCATACAATCCATTTGTCCACCAAGTATAGATCACGTTGACGAGAGATGTCCAACAAATGTTTGCATTAAATACGGTGAAAGAGGTTAATGAGCTTTAACGTCAAGTTGCCACATGTTATCTTGCGCAGAAATGGTTCTCATAGTCCTTCAAATACTCTCTCCTCCTCTTGACGATGTTCTGAATTTGAGTTTTTCCAAACACCAAATCCTGAGCCAGACCTCGAACTCCAATGCCACCCTTCACATACCTATGGATAACCTTGATCTTTTCACCCACCATCAGTAACTTCCTCTCCATTTTCACCTAGTTTGGTTTGCTTGTCATCATGTCAAAAAGAAACCAAAAATGACTAAACATGGATGGGAAAGTCCAACTCAAGACTGCTTGCTATAAACTGTATCCTGTCAAACACCAGAAAACTGCCCCTTATCACACAGTTGATAACTAAAGGCAACAGCCAAGAGTGTTGTTTTTGTTTGAAACAAATTTTGTCCATGGAGGCAGTGTCCCCAACCACCAAGAAGAGACCACCTTCTCTTTTGAGTGGATTTATTTCCCTACCTTCCATACAGAATCACAATCAAAACAAAAGATAACTGAAAAAAGATGTGAATATGGATGAAGTATGAGGGTGGCTCCAACATAGAATTAGCAAAGTACAAAAATAATTTTTCTGTATTTTACCGTATATGAGTCTGATGCATTCTTTTATATCACAGTGTTCCCCATTAGAAAGATCTTAAGCAAGTAAGCTCACATTTTCTGAACAGCAATAGTGCTGTGCACTGTCATGTTTGATATTCACTATAAAGCAATTAATAATTTTTCTGAATTTAATTTCAGCCGTTCAATACGATGGTAATGACATGTGATCAGGGATACTTTAAAAAACAATACACAGTCAGAGGAGCCCCATTAATGGCTGCTTGTACTTTGTGGATGTGGTTTAAAATCTAATCTAAAGAAAGTGTTAAAGTCAAACTTTTTATCTTGTTCGAAATAAAGCTATCATCTATGCTTTACTTTAACCAGAAAAGAATCGTCTCATAATTTGTATTGTTCCCCATTGAAGTGCAGAAAATTCAGTTTTGCATAAATCCATGTCAACAAGCTTTGAAAGAGTTATCAATTGCTAATGAAGAAAGATACTCCTCTATTTAGCGCTCACCTGCTTATGGACACGTCACTGTGAGTGGGGCTGGGTGACATTTTAATGCTTGCAGATGGCTCCTCTTCTGCTTCTGTTTCTGCATCTTTTTCACGTACCACAGGGAGGCTGTTTGGTTCTGGATCCGAATAAAATGGAAGAACACACATTGAAGCCATTCCAGGAATACATGCATAATTTGTCAAAGACAGAATTCTCATGCTACAAGATGTGCTTATAAAAACAAACCTCAATCATTTGGTAAGAATGGTATAAACTGTTGCCATAGAAACCCAAAATGTCACTAGAACAGATAACCCTGCACTTGAAAAAACTCTCTTTGTACTGATGTGAATAGACCATAATATATCATAGATGAATGTGAATAAACTGACATGACCACCGACTAAACTCAAATATGTAAATCAAAAATGTAAAAAACAGTGTTTTCAACTTTCTCCAACTCCTTTAAATGTTCTGCACTTCATTTTTAATATTTGGTCACTTTTCCTTCTTCACTTATTCACAGAACATTGGTAATTATACCAAATATTGCTTCAGTATTGATGTGTTCTTATCCGCCCTTGCCAGATGTGAACAACACGGGAGTAAAGTCACATTGTGAATAAATAGATTGAAGGACGCATTAAGTATAATGGAGTGGAAGTGCTTCTCGCGCCATTGCATAGATGGAATATAGTGTCAGTCCAAAATAGAAAATGCAAATTCCTTTCAAAAACAGTCCAGGGCTCCTTTAGGGTTTGTGAAAAATGCAAACACAATAGTCATTAATCAGGGTCTGAACAATGACCTGACAATTATGCTGTAGCAGCTGGGCTTTGGTTTGAGCTCAGTGACAGGAGAGAGAGACAGCAGGGACAGTTCAGAGAATGGGTTGAGGGAAAGAGGGCTAATTATTACAGGTGTTTTTGTGTGAAACTGATGCCTCGAATTGCAGCGTGTTGGACCCGGAGTATACTGCCTGTTGGAAATGGGAGACAGGAGGGGCAGGTCTGGCAAGTTGGTGAAAAGCTGTAACTGCTACTTTGTGAACCTACTGCTGGAAATCTGGAAGATGGACTTTATTCTGTGTTATTTAATGAAAAGAAAAGTGACCCACCATACCATCATTGCTGGCATGGATACTGAGAGCAGAGTGGGAGCAGAGACTTTATTGGTGGAGATTAGTTTATTTTAAATATACGTTAACATAACTTATTAACATATATATCAAAAGGTATTTTTCACAAAGAAATTATTTATGACAGACAGACATAGATGCTCAATCTAATGGAGCTACAGTGTATTTAATGAGTACGGCAGTACCTGCAGAGTATGTTGCTGGTTTGTTTTCTTCTTCCACAGTGATTTCTTGCTTGATACGAGTCTGTCTGGTGGTCTCCAGGCGACCCTGAACTTGGGCAATCAGGCGGGAGAACTCACTGCTGTGCTGCTTCCCTGGAGGCAAAATAGCATATTTATTGGAAAAGGTAAAGACAGCCACATTTTTAAATGGCCTAAAATATCTGAGTTATGTAGTACTTTGCCATGGGCTTAGCGTAGATTGAAATGAGCTTAATGCAACAATTTGTCTTTTTGTTGAAGGCTAAGGCTACAGAGGGGGAAAACAGGTGCCAATTACTGCAAAGCCAGTGGAGCACTAAAGCAAACATTATAAATATCAACAATCAGATGGGCTACTGAACATTTTTTGGGAAAGCATGTGTTAGTATTTACAATGAATGCACTCCCATATTTTGTCAAACATCTGTTACAGACTGGAATTTGGAAATGACCTTTTACACTTGAAAGGAAGGACAGGTAAAAAAAAGTTTAAAAAAAAAATTTATTTCAACAACGCAGATGTAATCTCCAGAAAGACATCACATAAATAACACAAAAAAGTTAAGACTAGCTATATACACTGAAAGAAACAGTCATCTTAATACCACCAATAGCACTTGAGGGATTATGTTATCAAATAAAAATATAATGTACAAAACCTGATTTACACTTTATCTGCTCTTCATCTCAAGCTGATGGTGGAAGGAAGTTACGTTTCTCAAAATATAATATAAAGCATGCAAATAAATCTGTGGTCATATAATTTTTTCACTTTAAATGAAACAGTAGCATAAATTGATAAATAAATAGTTAGGTTTAAATCTGTAATCAATTTAATTAATTTGATCCAAATTTTACCTTTTTTTAGTTAAATAAATCCAATTATGTATTGGAAAAACATGCATTTTTAAGTACAGAGCTGGGATCAAAAGAGGCAATCGGTTAGAGCAGTGGACAGTGAGGGTGCAGACACAATATAGTCTCAGTTGAGATTTTTATGTTCTCCCTTGCATATATTTTAGTTTAGTTTTAGGTTATGACGATATTTTCTCAATAACCAGCTAATTGTAGTAAAACTAAAATAACTATCACATAAATGAAAGGCTGTTGGGACACACTGGCTTTGGTTTATGCTCATGCATATGTGCCGCTTTCAGCTTCCGAGCTGCGCATTCAATATTCCCCATGCAGGCAGTATGACTCATCCACCTCTTCCTCTGATATATCAAGAGGTTATCACGGTAGTGCAGCTATTTTTAGAACCCACCTCCTATGAGTCATTTCAATTTTTCAACCACTTTTGAAGTTTGTCTGTTTTTTTTTCCCAAACAAGCTTTCATCTCATTCCATCATGACATAACATAAATTTAGATACTGTCCTGTAACACCACTGTTTTTGCTTGACCTCTGCCCTGAGGACAGAAACACAAACCTTTTCTTTGATGCATCTTTTGCATGGTGATTATATATGACCTCACTGTAAATAAAAAAATAAACTTTGACTGTTCCACAGCCAAGTCATCCTACAAGTCATAATAACGATTGTATTATGTGCATTATTTACACAGAAAAAAACAAAATCACCTCATCAATTTTATATTTTCATCCAACCCTATCTGCTAAACCACCCAGTGAAGACAAAGCACTCCTCATTTAAGACGGTATATCAGAATGCCTCCTAATGGAGGGCTTCCAACTCACGAGGAAGATAATGGCCGAATGACAAAGAGAATATGAAAAATCCTAATGAGGTTGCCGGAGACAACAGCATGCGGGAGAACAAGGGAAAGAGAAAAGTACGCAGCCCTCTGAATCTCTAGTTTCCAGAGGGACATTCCTCACTTCTCCACTGCATTACCTGGCAACCATTGCTAAACTGGGATAAGATATTGGCCAGCTGTTTCTGTAATGATTGCATTTGATGAAAGATTCAAATATCTCCTAAATAATTTCCTATTGAACTAGGACCCTTGAAATTGCAAAATTAAATAAACTGATAGTCCTCTCCTATGTTCTCCTTTTGGAGAAGTGTATCATTCATTACCATAAGACCAAATTGACAAAAGCAATCTTCAGATAATTTTCTTTACTTCTTTCTTACCTGCTTCTTCTAAAATCGTTGTGGCTCTACATTTTTATTTGGGTATTTGGCTGATGTGTATTATGTTATGTTATTACACGCGTATTGCATCAGGGATCAGGTCTGAGACCCTTCTTGTTCACTATGCTGATGGACAGGCTGACAGACAAGGTTAGACAGGAATCTCCATGGACTATGATGTTTGCAGCTGACAGTGTGATCTGCAGAGAGAGCAGGGAACAGGTGGAGGAGAAGCTAGAGAGGTGGAGGTTTGTCCTGGAAAGGAGAGGAATGAAGGTTAGCTGCAGTAAGACAGAGTACATGTGTGTGAATGAGAGGGACCCAAGTGGAAGAGTGAGGCTACAGGGAGAATAGATCAAGAAGGTGGAGGATTTTAAGTACTTCGGGTCAACAGTCCAGAGCAATGGAGAATGTGGAAAAGAGGTGAAGAAGCATGTACAGGCAGGTTAGAACCGGTGGAGAAAAGTGTCAGGTGTGATGTGTGATAGAAGAGTTTCAGCTAAAATGAAAGGAAAGGTGTACAAAACTGTGGTGAGACCAGTGATGTTGTTTGGTCTAGAGACAGTGTCACTGAGGAAAATACAGATGACAGAGCTGGAGGTAGCAGAGATGAAGATGCTGAGGTTCTCTTTGGGAGAAGAAATGAGTACATCAGAGGGACAGCACATGTTAGAGGTTTTGGAGATGGAGTCAGAGAGGCCAGACTGAGATGGTTTGGACATCTCCAGAGGAGAGATAGTGAATATATTGGTAGAAGAATGCTGAGTTTTGAACTGCCAGGCAGGAGGCCTAGAGGAAGACCAAAGAGGAGGTTTATGGATGTAGTGAAAGAGGACATGAAGGTAGTTGGTGTGTGAGAAGAGGATGCAGAAGACAGTGTTAGATGGAGGCAACTGATTCGCTGTGGCAACCCCTGAAGGGAAAAGCCGAAAGGAGAAGAAGACATGCGTATTATATATTATTTTTATGGAGTTGGCCAGTATACTGTATGTGATGACCTGTGATCACCCTATTTTAATCTGTTTTAACAGATTGTGGGGAAAAATGTTAAGTGTTGCTCTCAGAACATGGAAGAGTTACTAAGACATAAAAGCAACCCTAACCCTTACCCATCTTAATTAGTCCTGCCATTAATTCATTTCTCAATAAATGAGCTATAGGTCTCAATGTAAAATAACACAGAGTATCCTTTGAGATACGAGTTTAATTTCTTCTGTGACTGAACTCGTAAATCCAACTACTCATATCTCACACGAATTTTCCCCATTTAAAATAACCAAATTAATCTCAGTCTGTTCCAGCCTTGTGAAAAAGCCCCAAACTCATCTAAATTAAAAGAACTAAGTTTTTTACCAACCAATAGACATGCATACTCTTTCTGTGCATAATTAATTGTATATGAGTTACGTAAATAATGATAAAGTATTAAAATAAACGCAAAAGTTCCGAAGCACAACATAATACTCAAATTTTTTGCTCCAATGTTGAGCAAAAATATGGATGGCTCGTATCTCAAAAAACTTGTCTCTTGAGTAATTCATATGTCAAAGTGTACAACTGTATATTTTATTAACTAATGTTACTGGTATGAATTGGGTTTGGGCTTAGTCTAATAAAAAAATAATAATTTGCCTCCATAAAGGTGGTCTTTGTTGGTACTGATTATCTGATTGATTTGAATGAAACTTTTATAGGCATTAGAGATGGGAACAGGCAATGAAAGTTAGGTAAGAAACCACCCGGTGGAATAGGAAAATCTTGTTTCTCCATGAGACAAATGTTATGGACATGTTAAGTTTTATGTATATGTTTTAGGCATGTGTCAGGTTTTGGGTACGTGTGTGTTGTGTATGTTTTTATGGTAAAAGACTCCAGCAACAGGTGTTGTTTACAAATAGGATTGTAGTCACTGTAACGGCAACACAGGGACAAAGTGATTTGATATCACTTTAAATACATTTTAGTTTTCATTAAAACTGGCTGAAAACAGATGGACAGTTTAGTTCTTTTGCAAAGCCAAGTCTGCAAGTCGCTGTATCTTAAATGTACTTTAAAACAAAAGATTAAGCCAAATTTTTCATCTGTTTAGCTTTGTTGATTTTATTTTAGTTGTCAGATTGGTGAGTTCACCAACATGTTACAGTAACAGTGGGAAAGTGCACTTACTGTACTTCGCATGAATCTCATCAATCTCCTCCTCAGTCAGTTTCTTTGACAAAACCATGACCTGTAGATTGCAATGCACATCAATGTGTAACAATAAACACACAAGATGCACTGCAGAAGTATTTACAAAGCAAGTCTCAAAAGCAGTCTGTGACATTATCGTAATTTCTCATCAAAATGAGGTCATGTTTCCCTTAAAATCTGACAGACTACTTTTCTCTAATGCTCCACCATCAACACCGCCCTGTTAAATGGGACATTATAGCAATAATTATCAAAGCATTTTTCCAAAGAACTTTTAATGGTTAATTAAAT
Source organism: Antennarius striatus (assembly GCF_040054535.1). Classification (NCBI taxonomy): domain Eukaryota; kingdom Metazoa; phylum Chordata; class Actinopteri; order Lophiiformes; family Antennariidae; genus Antennarius; species Antennarius striatus. The sequence goes on along the minus strand of NC_090780.1, from coordinate 13,491,522 downwards.
CAACTGTACACCTAAGAGGACACAAACACGTGAAGCTGCTAGAACATACAGGTTTGGTTTCCCCCTGAAGTTGATTCCTTGATTTCTCATTATTCTCCACCTCCCTGGCAATATCTTCAGCTGTTCAGAGAAGACAGAAAAACCTTCATTACTCTCGACATTGAATGTGTTCAAACATCTTTTCTTCATATTACACAAAAAAAATTCACAACTGTTGATTGAATTGTTTAGGAGAAAAAGCATCTGTCCACAAAGTGATATTGCATCTCGTCTGCATGGGAAGAATCTAGTTTTGTGGTTTGCTTATTCATCACTGATATTTCTGTACCTGTTTTGATGTGTTTTCTCCTTTATATTGACTTTTGTAATATATGGTGAGAAAAACAAGAGTCCTGTCAATGAGCACGCAAAATTTCAATATGCTCCATTTGCACGAGAATATATCATAAACCAGTCTCTTTCATTGAAGCTGTCTTCATCATTCTACTCACTCATAACTGCATTAACATTAAATTTAGTATCGCCAATAAGGCTGAATTTTCTAAATGTTCTGACCTGATTTGGGATTGAGTGAATCACACTGGGCATTGTAGGTGTGAACAAACTCTTGGTGTCGTTTGATCAGCTGGTCCCGAGAACCCTTTACTGAGAGATGGCACTCCTTCAGCCTCCTCCTCAGTTCCTGCATGGACAGCAGGTTGTACACCAGCTTTCCCTTTGGTCGTCTTGTCGCGCCAATGGAGCTAAAACAGATATGTGGTGCAGTTTATTCTAGTAATCACCAAAAATTACTGTTAACGCACCATCTGATTTGGATGGAAGGTCTTTCTTTGCTAGGCTGTCATAAACGCCCAGGACTTGGTGAAAGCCTTTGTCATGCAAATATAAATGACTGTACCTCTAACAAATCACTGACAACATCTGAGCTCGTAATGAAACGGTACTGACAATTTCAAGTTGCCAGTTGCTGGCTTGGTGAAGACACAGACCTCTGATAATCAATAATCCTGTGTTTCTGCTGTCATATTTTGTCTAACAAAGTGTAAGTTGATGAGTTTTATAAAGACAGAGTTACTGGCTAAAAGGAAAGAATATCAAAACATTAAGACATTGTCTGCTCCAGATTACAATTTTGCACTGTTAAATAAACATGGCTGATGGGTTTAAGAATTTTAGACCTGCTGCTTGGGTCAGTAATTACTGCAAAACAAATTTTCAAAGTTTAAAGTTAAAAAAAAAAAAACAGTACCTGTGATGGTAAAACTAGAAGTGTGGTAATAATTGTAAATGTATAATTGTCATCAATTTTCTATTTTACAATAAAGTTTGGCAACACAGTCAATGACCAAAGTGCAAAGGTTTTCATGTTCCAAAGATAAAGTAAATCATCCTCAGTATTATGTGGAGTACAAATAGAAACTATCTTCTTTGATGATGGAATTAAATTACATCCCACCTCTCTGGAGAGTACGACAACTTGCACAACAACAGCAATCATGGCAGCCATTAGTTAAGTGGATTTTTTTACCTTCGCAGGCTTTCTTTCTTCTCCGCACTGTTAAGACACATGTCCAGATGCTTGTTGATAAACTGCTGTGACACACCTACAGAACACACAGGGCACTCCACTGCAGAAAGGTGCGGAATGAAATACTATTAATAGTTTGAATGGAACACCTTTTTTTGTGTGCGATGAGTCATATTTAATTGCATAGCTAAATCAGGCCACTCTTCTCACAGGACTTTATCAGGAATAGCATAAAAGGTCATGCCTGAAAATAACACCATACCGGACTTTATGAATTCATATTAAATGAATGAGATGATCCTCAACAAACAGGAACCATCTACTCAGGGCGAAAACATACCAGTGAGTTATATCCCAATAACTACTATGTTACCATGACCACCTCTACTATTTGATTAGATATAAAACAACAGGAAATAGACCAAAAGAAACTACATTAATATCAATGCAGGTTGACTTTGATGTTGAACGTTTGACTAACATTCAAGTGTCTGAGAAATTCTTATGGTTTGATATTTCTGTGCAGACATGGGAATATTTCCAGATGTGTGCTCACCTTTGATTGTAGGTTTTATATCTTCTGGTGGTGATGAAGAATTTGCAATCTCAGCCTCAATGCTGAGACCTTGTGAGTCAGTGTCCTCCTGTTTGACTGACATCAAAACCTGGACAGACTCCTCCTCCCAATCCATTGGCTCTTTCTTCACATCCACCGTAAGTTGAGCATTTGTTGAATGTAGTTCTGCTTCACTCACATTGTGGGTAGAAGTTGCAATTTTCCCCTGCTGAACACGCTGTGTCAGAGATCTATCTTGGTGGGTTTCATCAGTGGGTGACGTCTTAGGCCTCTTTTGGAAATACTGACTCAAAACACAGCTATTATGCTTCTGGCTCATCTCTCTGGTCGTTTTACATTTGACGGACGTTTTGGGAGTCTTGGGTGAAATTGGAGGAGACTCAAAAATTGCTTTTGACAACTGTTTCCTGGAAAAAGATGAAAGATACGGACCATGAGACTAAAAAAGGGGCAGCATTGGTATTTTCTGATGCAAAAATTAACTTATTGTGCATTTTTTACAAAGCAATAAAGAGGAGTGGTGCATTTAAAAACAGTGTTCATTTTAAACAGCAATGTGTGCAAACAAAAAATCGTGATCACAGTAACATAAACCCATTGACGCCCACTTAATTATATCACTCCTTTCCTACCAAGAAGAGCAGAGCAGACCCTTCAGCTCCAGTCAGGAAGATGTGGGGAGGAAGTGAATTGAAGCTGGGCCATTACTTGACAATAAAATTGAATCAATTAGGTGTCTAATGTTCAGCTTCACAGATCTACACCTGGTGCTTACTGCCCCCATTAGTCAGTTCATGCATGTGTACACACACTTGCAAAATGTACTTTGAGCTAAGAAATGTGCCCCCCACCCCACTCATAAATACAATACAGCAAAATGCCATGTCTGACTGTTATTGGTCAGTCACTATCACAGCAAAATACTATATTATAAATCTAAGCCTTGTATAATTACACAAGGTAACAAAAGATGTGCGAAAAGTGTTGAAATCAAAAAAATATGACGGTTTTACTTTTTCCTTACTTCCAGTTTGTAAACCTTTAAAACCTTTGCTTACATGCACTAAACATAATGATAATGTTAATGTCAGGCTGCATTATATGTTGCCATGGTTTAACTGTTTCTGTGTCATTTGAGCAGACAGGTTTTTCCATCACTTTACCATCAGTTTAGTGTCAAATGGTTCAGAATACTGCTGCACCATGGTAGTTTACAATCTGTGGCCAAAACATAACAGCCGGGAGAGTGAAATAAAACTACCGGTATATGTTAATAATTCCGGTTTACAATCATTACAAATATTATACTATAGTTACAATTTTTTAACAATACGTCACAGCCTTTGTTGTAGAACACCTCCTTGTGTATTTATCTTTTCTCAGTAATTTATAAAAACAGTAGAAGAAACAGGGAAGAAACACCATAATGGGAAAGCAGCTTTTAAATCAAGTGATGACCAAAAGACAGCTCTTTAAATTATGTTCAAAATGATGTTAACATACTGAAAAATCACAAAACGAAAATATTAAAAGAAACAATTAAAGGTTTCAAGGAAGCACGTTGACGAAAAACTCATTCACATGTTTTCAATGCTTCAACATTGGTACCAGATTTAACTGCTCAAAAATAAAATACAGGACATTTGTTTCAATTTCATTGATCTTCCAGGTCTAGACGCTCAGTGACCACAACAACCAAAATTTAGTCAATAGTATTGGCATAAATTATGACCACTAATTGTGGTACACTAGTGTCTAATCCTATTGATTCTCTCCACAACATGAAGAATAGTCTTTTGTAATTACATTTGTGATGTGTCTTCAAGGTCAGCTACTGCAGTACTTTGAAAAGTGGAAGTTGGCGACCTTAAACTTGATTGTTGACCTATTTGGTTATTCGCCCCATATCAAATATGGAACATGATTATTTTGGGGAAAAAAAGCCTTTAAGTAATATTTAGATAATTATTCATCTCTCATATTATAACTAAATATACACTGTATTGATGATATTGTCAAATGTATGACAAAATATCTCTGATCATGCTGTTTTAAAAACACTTAGAAATAAAGCACATGTCATGAATTAGCATAAAAACTGCTCAAGAGTCCAACTGCTCCTGAGAGAAGAAAGAAGAAGTTAAAGGAAACTACAGATTTTTTCTTTTAGTTTGTTAGAGAAACCTCTAACTCAATGATGTAATCATGCCACAAGCCCAAAATTCAAATATATGAAAGAAATCAAATTTAATATTGAGGCAGGCCAGTCAATATTTAGTTGTAATATTTTACAATATTAAAAAATAAAGCTGGTGGATAATGACAGCACAGGTCCTACCACTCAAAAATAAAGAATATCATTCACCCCTAGTACAGTGTGTATTTTCTCAGTTGATGTGAGTCAGCTGTTCAGCTAGTCTGTTCTTTATTGATCACATTTACGTATTATTATTCATGCACAGTATTTATTACTTTGCTTTTATGTTAAGTTATTCACTATGTTATTTAGTTTGTTCACTTCCAACTACATCAAATTGGTTTCCATAGTAGTGAAGAAAACATCATGCATTGGTTTTTCCACTTCAAATCCACAACAGAAACATATATGCCTAAATAGTAATTTCATAGAAAAGGAACGAAAAATTGGAAATGTGTTGACTTGAGACTATGAAAACATTTTCTGATGTCACTCGCTATCAAGAAACACCATTTCTCAGACGCTCACCATTAGAACACAGGAAATTAAAAAACTGAAGAGTGACTACATAAGCCAGTCATTTTAACAATCAGAAAGTCTGTGGGCATAAGGGCGTCTTCTCCAAGTGCTGATAACATTGAAGTGATTGATGATCAGGAGAAGCATCGTAGCTTGATTACCAATAACACTGCATTATCAATGTTGGAAACTGAAGAAATTTTTTAATGATTTTAGTTGGACTTTTTTAATTTCTGTTTAGAGACATGGGATGAACAAAAAATGATTATTAGTCTACGCAGCTTAGTTTGAGATATATTTTCTTGATGAATATGTCTATATAAGAAATAGATATCAGACAGCTTAAAATATGGGTCACTGATAATTCTGTAATCAAAACATTGTTTTCGTCCAAAAATGAAAGAGAAAAGTTAACACTCTAAATCCGTAAGGAGACTCACATTCTGTTGTTGCTTTTGAATTGGTATTCCTCCACTGAAAGAGACTAAGTAGGATGAAGGGTGGGGATTACATGCTAATAAAGAGGCTATATCTCTGAAGTATCAGCGATAATTCATCCCAGGGGCTGGCTATCGAGTATTCATATGGGAAATTTCCATTTATTTTTCCACATAAAAAAAATGTGCCACTGCAAACAAATAGTACAGCATCCACTGGTCTGTCTGGGATAGCAAATGAGTCTCAACAAGTGACTGGATGCACAAGTGGGGCCTAGATTCCCAGTAAAGAGACAATCAAATGCTGTGATAAATATCACTAGAGGAAAACAAATTCCTTTAGACCCACTGTGAATACCTGTCCATATGCCGACATCCTGCTGTAATGAAAAAATATCAGCCCTCAAGCTACTCAAGGCAGGAACGTGCATTAAAAGTAGAACCTTTATTGATGGCAGCTGATGAAAACATATCCCCATTTGATTTACAGAAAACTTTTAAATCAGTAGAAGATTACAGGAAGTCAATGATAAGTGCTTCCCTAATGCTGCTAAAGCGAAATAAACTGAAACTGGATGTAGAGTAATTTTTTTCAATAACAATGGGATCCCCAAAAACCACTGCAATAATTACATCCCGCTTCAAAGCGGTGATGTATTGTAATTGTCATTGTTCATGTGTTCGTTCGTCTATACACCAAATATCTTCACAACCGTTGCAGATTCTATGTCGTCGCCTTCTATGTTTTACCTAAATTATTTCTTTTATAAGGGTATTCCTTAGTTTAATACCCATAGATCATTTGAGATACATAATATATAAATATACATTATTTAAAAAGTTCGGGCCAGGTCGGGCTTGGATCTTAAGATCTTAAGCCCAACCCGACTCCAAAAAATAATCCAGCCCGACCCGACCCGAGCCCGACGTTATTGAAGCCAGATCCGACCCTACCCGAAAGTAATTGTTGACTTTTTGAGCCCAACCCGACCTGAATTTTGTGTCGGATCGGGCCTGAACTCGGGTTCGGGCGTAAGATCTTACCTCTAATATGCACTAATTAATGCACTAGTCGGATCATGGGTATTTTATTAAATGACACTGACCTATGAAAGTAGGTCAGGGTAAAATTTTGAATTCAGGGGTGTCGTGGGATGTAGCAGTCTGTGAATGCCTATTTCCTAGTTGATTTTGTATTCAGTTCTACTAAGTATGAAAATATTAGCTGGAGAAATGCTCAGGTGAAATAACTGTGTTCATGGTTAAGTGTAATTTTATGGACTGTGGAGTAAGCTTCACTTCCTGATTTAATATTTTCATTATTCTATTGGTTCTCTGAGAGTAAAATCATTTTAAATAATTGCAATCGTTGTTTAAAAAATAAATAAATAAAAACAATTGTATGCTGCAGATGGCTGTATAAAAGTATGCCTGGATCTTGTTTGCCCATCTGTGATGCCGGTGACATCCATCATCTGTTTGCGGATGTTTATGTTGATGCAATTAGAGCAGCAGTAAAAACAGCTTTATGTTCAATACGTTTTTTGAATCATGCATTCTCATTGCATTATTCACCCCGATAAATGACACTTCACATACATACAGCTAATACAGTTTGAGGCCATCATTTATAATGTGTTGTAACTTACCTTGCAGCTTTAAAGTTCACGACCAAGTCATCCAATATACGGTTATTTCTTAAATCTTGTTCTGTTGCTTGCTAAAAGAAGAAGGTAGATGTGAAGGAAAGCAGACAATAACCAGCAACTGTGTGTTTTTTGGTGCAATGACCTTGATCATGATGTTAAAACACTTTTAATTATAATCACACATTTAAATCAAGTTAATTCTTACCGTGTTGCAAACTGGACACTGTAACTTGTAGGAGAAAAACTTTCTGATGCACAAGGAGCAAACTGTAACATGAAACAAAAATTTAAACGTATTGCTTTTTAGCAGTTACATAATTATTGTTTATTTCATCAGAAGTACACAACCATATTTACTCTACATATGAAAGGGCCCAGTGTGGCTTTGCCATGTTATCACCTGAGTTGTAGCCCAATGGTGCACTCACATACGACAAATTCTATAACATACCACAGACACAGAGCTGCAGTGTCTACTGTACAGTTGTGCTGCCTATAGTGTTAAGGAAATTAAGGTTTATATTATTGACATTTGAATTTTACGTTTTCATTCAGTTCCACATTCATTCATTCAGGACAAGATGGTCATACTCATCTCGTCTTCAGCTGCTTCTCTGAATCCAGGTCAGAGGTGATACTAGAGCCTATGCCAGATGACTACCAATGACAGTTGGGGTACACCCTGGACAAGGCACCTGTTCATCTCCTATATTCATTCACTCAGTTTTAATACTTTTTGAATTAATTTTTACCCCTTTTTTAAAAAATGGATTGTCAGCTGCTATTTTCTTGTTTACACGAGAAAACTCAGTTAATGTTTTTAGTAAACTTCTCATAAGAGTAAATAAAACTATGGATAATCTGATGCTTGTATAATTACTTACAATTGTGAGAACATTTCGTCATCATTGAAATGTTGAGAAAGTCGAAACAAATAGGACAATGTAGCAGGGTTTCAACATTCTGCAGATGAGAAAACAAACCACAGTCAAAATTAAATGTTTTTAACCAGGTAGATCAGCGTTGGCGAACAGCAATAATTAAACTTGATATTAAGTTTAGTAGTCAAAGACTGAACAGTTTCTTTATTAGAGTCGTATCCCATTTCAAATGAATATTGTATTTGCTGTTTCATAGGATGGTTGAGTTTTAAAATAAAACACTATATAGACGTCATAATTCACCCTTGACAACACAGCTGCAATTAATACGAGAAACCTAAAGCCATGAATGAAACTATTTCCTACTTTCCTCCTAGGTTGGACTGAACTTTAAAGCTCATAGTAAAGCAGAAGAGAGAGCTCTGTGGACACTGACGTGTGAGACTGACCATGTCTAGCTGGGCTGTGTGACCCGCTAAACATCACAGCGCACAGCCGGCTACTGTTACCATACATGATAGGAGTTCCTGATAAATATGCTTCGATTACACTGAATGTTCTTCAAAATACTAGGGTGAACTCCAGTGTCGTCTTGCTGATCGCTAATACGTTGAATGTAAATCTGGGACTTTGGTACCAATTGACTGTCAGCCAACTCCTTCACCGTCCTGATTACATCACATGTTAGAGATACAGTTTAAGTGTTGATTTTAGCACGATAAACTGGCACATCAGTAAATTATGAATGAAAGAGCTGAATTCAACCCATCCAACTGTGTGTTTTCGTTGCTTTGGAAACGCTATCCTTTGGTTAAGTTCCTATTGATGAGACTAGGTCTGGATGTTTTCTCTTAACACAGATAAACAGATTAAACAGATACTTGATATTATAAAACTCACATTTAGACATTCCAGGCTTGGAGGCAGAACCGGTTCTATTTGAGAAGCCATTTCTCGTAAACAAGAAAATAGATATTTTTTGAAAATCTAAAATGACAACAAAAAAAGTAATCTTTCGAGGTTACACAATCACAATCCCGCTCGCTAAATTTTGATTCCTACTACGGTAAAGGTATGACTCGCCGTGTGTGTATTCTAATTGGATAATATTTCTCGCCAGGGCGGTAGCGTAGCAATACAGAGGACCAATCACAAACTGGGTAGGGTGAAAAATGGCGTCGTCATAGTAGATATCAGTAATTTACGTCCGGTTTGAAACGCTTCCGTCCTCTCTACGTCACTTGACCATTTCCGCTTATTTCCAGGAAAGTTAAATACAGTATAGAACTTTTTTTGACCCCAGCAAAGAAACCACACTGGCTTGATGAAACTTTCAGGTGCGTTTCAGCTCAAGTAATATTATTTTCTTGCATTAAACAATATATAAAAACGTAGGATGTATTTTATTCATTCATTCATTCATCTCCCAACCCGCTTAATCCGCTAACGCAGGTCGCGGGGTAGCCAGTGCCTATCCTGGCAGTCTCAGGGCGTGAGGCGGGGGACACTCCGGGCACGACGCCAGTGCACCGCGGAGCCACACAGAAACAAACAATCATTCACACACACTCTCACTCCTATGGTCAATTTGGGACCGGCCAATCAACCTGAAGCGCATGCTTTTGGAGGTGGGAGGAACCCGGAGAACACGGAGAGAACCCACGCAGACACGGGGAGAGCATGCGAACTCCGCACAGAGCGGGACTCGAACCCGGGTCCGCCGTGTTGCGAGGCAGCAGCGCTAATTTTATGTACAAACTAAATGCGTAAAGTACATCATCAGCTTTTTTGTCAAGTTATCCAACACAGGGCGACAGATGACATGAACTGCGAGTTATACCTGTTGAAGAAACAGTTCAGCATGTCGACTTCTTTTTCACACTCCCCACGATCTTCTTCATCCCCAACACACGTCTCTCATGTTGTTCTGCTGGAGTTTGTTCTCTAGCTTCAACTAATAAGAGTCATTGCACTGCCACTGTCAGTTCCCACTGAATGCCCTTCAGCAATGGTCTGTCCCCCAGCTATTCTTTATTCTCTCTTTTCTTCTAACTGCTTCATCCGCCGTCCACCTCTATGATTGAATGCTGTACAATGAAACAGCCAAGTATGTTTTACAATGTACTGTTCAATTTATTACACATTAAAGCAGAAATGGCTTGTACCAGGTTTTGACTTCTGCAGATCTGAATTTAAAGATCTGGAATTGAAGCCTAAATTACAAAAAAAAAAAAAAAATCTCAATAAATACCAAGTGATTATAGGAATAACCAATCAAATTTTAGCTGTTTGATAAGCCCCTGCCCTCTTTCAGCACTCTAGTAAGATATGAATTTTACTTAATTTCAAGAAGCTGAGTTTGGGATCATTAAAGTATATCTACAGTATGTCTATGTCTTTATAATTCCATTTAGGCGTAGAAACTGGACCAGCCAAAGGCGTCACAACACCACCTTATTCTTTTGAACTGTATACAGGTCTCAGCATTATAACCTTAGAGATGTGATGAACGTGACATCAATGAGTGTAAAAACTGAAATATTTCACCATCCCCCCAGTTTAGAGGTCATTTTCTTTTCTTTGTCTTTAAATGCCAGATTTACTGTTCCTACTGTGCAGTTAAATCCCCGGGTACGTCACACACCTGAACACACAACTGCCATGTCACATCAATTCAGAATCACTACATTCAGAGATATGTCTCTTTTGATGCTGTTTACTACCTTCTAAAGAGTCACAGGTGGGGGAAAAAAACTGGAATCCCTTCACTGTATTCATAGGGACATTGGGTTGCAAGGTAAAGAAAGTGCAGGATGAAAACAGTCTGAATGCAGATAATGTCATCTCTGGATGACAAACTGGACCCTTTAAGACTTGAACTAACAACTCAATCAGTAAAAGAGTACAAATTTAAAAATATTTCAAGAAATTAAGCTAACATTGCATTGATGCATTTTATCTCATTTCAACAGAAAATATGGCAGCCTTAGCACATCCAACACAATCATCAAGGCGGCTATGTGTTTTCATAATGGCTGGTGCTTGACTTTTTCATTTTTCACAACCCACTGTTTACCACATTTAGAACTTTTACCTTCAAAGTGCTAGTCATTTTATTTATGTAGGTAATTAGTGGTTATCGATAGTATTTCAAAAGGCTGAAAGAGTGGTTCTAGGGTCAGACCTTTGAAGGGCTCAGCCCCCAGCAGTAGGACAGATGTTTGTGCATGCACATTTTTTTTATTGCTGTTTCCATGGCTGAACCAGGAAGGCTAAAACAAATAGCACATGGGAGAGAATTGTGCTGGCAATATTATGGCAAATAACACTTTACTGTACTTGCTTCACTATTTCATCATACTCATCATTTGTCTAGTGCTGTAGACATTACAGAAAGTTAGAGTCAATCTCTTGGCTTGTACCAGCCATTATAATTAAACAGATGAGGCTAAGACCACAGACCAATGGGTGAATAAAAACTGCCAGCGTGTTTGTACACCTAGGCTGGAAGAAGAAACGGGTAAAACAACACAAGATGACTTGAATGTAGACACAATATCAAACAAAAAAAACCCTTCTAATCCTAGTTTCGCTCAATCATATGCATCGCCATTTGACATTTTAAATCTATTTTCTGTTGTAGGAGCCTCTGTCTCTTATTTAAGTTCTCTTTATTTAGTTGATTGACGTTCAAAAAAAATTTTTGTCCACTAGGCCCATTCAATGAGTTATACTTTGTGTCAAAAACAGACTGAAAGGGGTTTTTAGTCCTGTCAACGTCAAACTGTGTATCTTACATGAGACAAAGTGAGTGTCTTTTTGTAATTCCTGACACCACCATTCAAAAATTCCTACTGTCTGAGATATTAGCAAAAAGCCCTGCAAACAAAAAAGGAAACAGTTCTTCTGAGTGAGTGCTCTTGTAATTGAACACTCTGGAACCATTTTGGTTTGAAGGCTCTTCTCTGTTAACCAAAATGATCTTGTGGATACTGAGGAGCTTTAACTGCTCTGCACGGGTGTCTGTCTTCTCTAAATCACACTAAGCATCTTCAGATCCTTCAGTTCTGGCTTGCTGGCCTGAGTTGTGATCACTGTTGGGGTTTTTTTGTCTTCCTCACTAGTCTGCTCTCTCTCATCTGCCAGCAACTCTTCTCTCTCTCTCCTTGTATTGTGGTAATAAATTTAAAAAAAAAACATGTGTAGGAGCCAAATGATGCTTTGGGTTTCCCTGGGGTTAATTGGTCACGAGGTATAAATAAGAACCAGTTGCTGGCTGGGTGGGGTTCTCCACCCACAGGCATAAATAGTTTTTTAAACGTTGACTGCATATTGATTGCAACAGCTGAATGCTGATTATTGTGATTTTTTTTGGATATGATGTTTAGATATCTAACTATTGGACAAATAAACGAAACATTCAAGCAAAAGTTTGACGTGTTTGATTTTAATTGTGGAAGTGCATCAACACGTCAACTACTCAAGAGCTGTGGAAACCTCAGTGGCTTCAAGTGTGGTTTAGCCTCTACAACATGTGTTGTTATGATATGTAAACTAATACAATGAAATCCTACTTACTATATACAGTGTACAGTGTTTTAATAACAGTGAGATAGCCAAAGCTGTATGTTGGCGTGAATCAACATGATTTTAACCAGCCAATAACTTGAGCTAGCTGTCAGCTAAATTGTCTGGCTGTGACTATCACATAGCATGCTAACAGCAACTGATTCCCATTATGTCAGATGGATGGATGGATGGATGGATGGATGGATGGATGGATGGATGGATGGATGGATAGGTAGGTAGGTAGGTAGGTAGGTAGGTAGGTAGGTAGGTAGGTAGGTAGGTAGGTAGGTAGATAGATAGATAGATAGATAGATAGATAGATAGATAGATAGATAGATAGATAGATAGATAGATAGATAGATAGATAGATAGATAGATAGATAGATAGATAGATAGATAGATAGATAGATAGATAGATAGATAGATACTTTATTAATCCTGGAGGAAATTGCACATATCAACTGCTCAGGCATTACATAATGGTTAAATACTGGATAAAAAAAGAAACACTGACACCAAAGGACATAACACAAGACATTCACTACACTAGCAGACACATGTAACATTAACAGGACATATACTAAATTATCACTTAAATATAAATAGTATAAAATTAAAATTAAATAAAATAACATAAAAATAAAAAGTGCAAGTGAAAATTAGCAGGAGGCCCACATGGTGGGTAAGGTACACCCTTCTTATAATGTAAGGCGTCACTATCTGATATCACAACATCTAATATCTAGCTAATATCACAAAATCTATCTATCTAATGTCACAACTATCTACATCTAATATCTATCTAATATCTATCTAATATCTATCTCACAATGGTCAAAAATATAAGGCGTACTATCTAATATCAAAACATCACAACACATTGGCCCCACTACACTGCAGCACAGGCTGACATGTCCTCCCCTCCATTCAACCGCGTGCAGGCTTCGCCACTTCCCCCCTGCTCCTCTTGAGAGAGTCGTTGTACCTCCTGATGGCACAGGGCACGAAGGAGCACCTCAGCCTCTCTGTGGAAGCGCTGTGTGACAGCAGTCTGCCGGTGAAGGTGCTTCTCTGCTGGGAGAAGGTGGTGTGCAGGGTGCTGGTATTGTTCATGATAGCCCTGACTTTAGACATGGTCCTGCTCTGCAGAAGTGTCTCCACAGAGTCCAGGCTCAGCCCGACCACTGAGCCCGGTCTGCAGATGAGTCTGTTAAGACGGTCCATATCTCTTTTCCTGGCGCCCCCAACCCAACACACACATACGCCATTGTATGACAGCACACTGGAGACTACGGACTGATAGAACATGAGAAGGAGCTTAGGACAGATGTTGAAGGAGGCCAGCCTCCTCATGAAGTACATTCTGCTCTGCTCCTCCTTGCACACACAGTCTGAAACAGTCCTCTGCTCAGAGTGAGTTTGTTCTGCTTAACGTCATTCCTACCACATTTAAATTTTCAACTGAAGTATAATAATGTGATGATCTTACATGGATTGTGGACTTAAGCAGAATCTTCTATTTAGCATCAGAAGCTATCACATGTACTTGAACACTAGCCATATTAACTAAAAACACCAGCAGTCTCACTCTAAGTGGCTTCATTACAAAATTCAGCCACGCAAACCCACAAATAAACATGTCAGAATTCAAATATTAACACATCACGAATATTTTGTGTTTCTATTCCAAATACAAAGTACTAACCCCAACTTCATTCCCACTGACGTCACCTGCACTGAATATCCGTGAAGAGGATGTGCATAATCTCTTTCAGAAACAGAGGATCAAGGAAGCACCAGGCCATGACGATGTGTCACCTAACTGTCTAAAAGTCTGTCCTGACCAGCTTACCAGCTTCCCACCCCCACCCCCACCCCTGCCCCCCCATCTTCACAAATCTCCAACAGATGAGGCTTTATGAACTGTTATTTGGGCTTGCTTCAAATGTACCCCCCCCCCCCAAAAAAAAGCATTTGTTTTGCTCATATCGGCAGTCATGAAATCCTTTGAAAAAATTGCATTAACATGCCTGAAGGATGTCACCAACCTCTTGCTTGACCCCCAGCGGTTTGCCTACAAGGCAAACAGCTCAGTGGAGTCAACATGAAACTCCATAATACCCCACAGTACCTCACTTCCCCAGCAACATTTGCAAGGATCATGTTTGTGGACCTCACCTCGGCATTCCATCGTCTCATCTTTCAGCTTTGGCGTTCTCCAGGGATATGTACTCTCCCCTCTGCTCTTCTCCATCTACATTAATGACTGGACCTCAGGTGACCCAACCTCAACGCTCTTGAAGTCTGCAAACAACACAGTCTTTGGCCTCATCGGGGAGAGTCATGAGTCTGTGTGATACGAGACTGTGTAACAGAAGATTTCAGGAGAGCCCCCCGTCACCAAACTCAATGAATATCTTATGGAAGTTTTCCAGGACCTATAGAAAGTATCCAAAATCAACGCCAAAATCAATAACCAAAATCAATAACCAAAATTGTAAAGCAGAGGATGTAATACAGAAATTAAAAAAGGGCAGGACACATCACTGCAGAGCCATTTCACCACAGATTTGAATGTTTTGAATTTCCCTTCAGTAGGCACTCCAAAGCCCTGCACGCCAAACTTCCAGACAGTTTCTGCCTACAGCTCATCACTATGATGAGCACTCCAGCATGTAATGCCAAAAACCCTGAAAAAAGGGCACCCCATCCAACACAGCCACTTTAATATTATTCTGCATACTGTATATAATTTTGCATATATACACAGAATACAACTCTGTATATTCTATACATATAATGTACACAAAACACTGTACATAAAATTCTATTTTTTTTATTTTTGCTTAAATTTCATTCCATTCACTTAAAGGCATATGTAGACATTTTTTTTAAATTTGACAAATCTACAGTTTGCTGTAGATTTGTCAAGTTTAAAACCTAAATACAGGATAAAATCTGTAGTGCTCACACAAATGAAGAAAGGTTATTGGAAAGCGTCATATGCAGACATGCCAGTAAACTTTTTCCACCGGAAGGCTATACAGTAAATAATTATAGACACCAGATGTTCTGTTGTTTATTATTTAAACTTGCTTAATCACTTCAGCAACAAGGCAACAAACAATGGTTTTGCCCTTAGGTTGAAGCTTCACTCTATTACAGGGGGATTCTCCTGATGAGCCAGAGACAGCGACAGTTCAACAAAATCAGCTGTTATAAATGACCTATTCCAAAAACAGATTCAAGTACATGAAGAGAAGATAGTTAAATACATTCATGGAAGAAAATGTAAGAACAATTCCTGATCCAATGATGTCGAGAAGAAACGTTAGCAAATCATTCTTCTAAAAAGACTTGAGTAACACAGCTCTCCGGAACGCATCTGAATTCTTTGTATTTATTCTCACTACAGTCTAGCTAAATGCACTTTCTGGAATTACATCATGGTGATAGTGATCATCATAATCAGAATACCTGGACCCAAATGAATGAAAGTTTATTTGAAGAAAAATTCTTTGACAAAGTGTGACAAGACATTGTGAGTGATAAATGGTTGACTTCCTGACAGCCAGACAGCCTGGTGGGAATCCTGTTCCTGAAGCAGACAACTCACGTATAGACTTCAAGGGCATGGCAGAAGCCAGCAGGAACTAATGAACAAACAAGGATTAAGAAACACTTCTCACAAGATGGGTGGTTGGGATTCGATGTATTAGAGCAAGGAATAACTGACAATGACGAATACTGAGTGGAGGCCAAAGGGCAAATCGATTAACTGCAAATTATCTAGAGAAGAGGAGGCATTAAAGTAATGCAGTCTACCATCTGGGGATACATCCATTGTCTTGAAGACGAGACAATCAATCATTGCATCTACAGCCACTTTCTGCCTTGCGTGTTACGGGTGTTGCTGGAGCCTATCCCAGCTGACTAAAGGCGAGAGGCAGGGTACAGCCCGAATGCATCACCAGCGCATCACGCACACACTCACACCTATGCTCAATTTGGAGTGATCTATTCACCTATGAGGCACAGTGGGTAGTGTTTTCTCTGGATTCTCAAGTTTCCTTCCACCTCCAAAAAACTTCAGGTGAATATGTTCGTTCTAGATTGACTGTAGGTGTGAGTGTGTGAGTGAACCGTTGTTGTTTTTTGTGTGTGTCTGGTCCCCCGATGCGCCTGCCTCATGCCCGTAAGTAGATGGGATAGGCTCCATCAACCTCCATGACCCTCAAAATCTGAGGAAGCGGTACTGAAAATGAATGAATCAATGAATAGTCACCTAGGAGAACCCGGAGATAAGGCAGGGTAGGCAGCATATGTAAATTTACAAGCATCTCAGAAAATTCAATGCTGTGAAATACACTTCTCACCAGAGATCAAACTGTTGCTGAATCTGTGCTTATTCAGGTTTGGTGTTAGATTTAACAAGTCATCAAGATTTTGAGCTAAGTTTTGAAGAAAATACCCTAAATGTCACTAAAATTAGATTTAAAAGCCATGCAGTATAGTGACATTCATTAATTTTACAAAAGATGTTTTTCCTACAGTACAATCCAAACACTCATTATGGACAAAAAGACAGTCAGTCATCTGTTCTGGATTTTAAACCCATACCTCAATTAATGGGTTCTGATCATCTTAATGGTCTGTTCAGGAAAATTTGCATTATTCGGAAGGGTACAATAATACAAATGTGGACCACTTTTTTATGGAATAAATACAAAATCAGTCAGAGTCAGAGATTGGTAATGCAGCTCACCTCCACATTCACCACCAACATCTCTGTTCTTTTAAACCTCACATCAGAGTTCTGTCACGACTAGAAAGCCACAAAAAGCAAAACATCATTAATATAAACAAGTAGCTTTAACATTTCACAGTTTAGATGGACTCCAGGAACTCTTGATTGCTGTCAGGATGTGTTATCGGGACTTGTGTGATGCATCTGGTTTATGGAGCATGGCTTGTACTCTTTGATGTGATCTGTGTCAGGGTGTGCATGAACAATGTAAACAACCAGGGCAACTCGCGTGGTATCTCCGGGCTAATATTTATAATGCATGTTCTATGGTCAAGACCGCTACACGCCTGCACATCAAAGTTCCAGAGATATAGTTGGAAGATCTCTGAATTCAGAAGTATTGCCTTCTGTATAATGTTGTAAGTATGATGACTCTTTGGGTTGTCAAGAAAATATATCAAAGGAAAATGACTGATTGCCATTCAGCATGTAGTATTAAGATATTTGACTGATCTCTGCTGTTTGCCTGATGTCTGTCTGAGGCAGAGAACATCTGAAAGGAAACATCATATTCTCATCTTTTCATGAAACAGTTCCATTTCATTTGATCCAGGCTCTTTGTATTAACTGGAAGGTCTGTGTTTTTCAAACGTGTTTTTGTCATACCAGAACACCCTTGACCAAGACAGCTAAATATCCATTATAAAGTGTTTCAGTCCAGTAATAATTACAATAATTACATAAAATGAGTTCTGTAGAGTGAGAGAATGAACGTCGTGAACACTGTCTTCAGTGTTACCCAGATATACTGTAAATATCATTTGCCCTCAGGGTAGTGATATGAGTATCTTTTTTTCTAGGTCAAAATACCAGACAGTTTAGAGAAACTAATACATCACTGCTGAGAATTTATTTTGTTTATGTGTCTGGTAATTATGAAAAAGAATATGTTGTTTAAATAATCTCAAATAAAATGGCTTCCTACGACCGTGTAATGTTCCAATCAATATTGTACAGTGTGTGTGTAACAGTAACATAAGCTGCCATCATATATTGTCCCAATATCAAAATGAATTTCCAACAAACTTCAAAAGTCTGACCTCAAGAAACTTATACATCATTCATTCATTCATTCATTCGTTCATTCATTCATTCATTCATTCGTTCATTCATTCATTCATTCATTCATTCATTCTAAACTTGTACTGCAAGATGTTTTCAAGACATTGCTAATCATGGGAATACATGAAATAAATGAACCATAACATATACCTGTATAAATTGTTTTATTCTAATAATTAGAAGGACTCATTGACAGTTCATCACTGTCCCCCTAGATATTTTCTGTGTAACCTCTTCATCATTAATTATGATGTAGTTTAGCTAAAGGGTGAAAAGTTGCAAGTAAAAGTTACATTAATTTTGTTCTACTATGACTTTTACAAGATTGTGTTATAAAAGATTGTGGTCGTATTTGCATATTAATTAATAGAGACGATTAGATAAATTTGTTCAATGAACAGGGCTTATGCTATTCATTTTTCAAAGCAGATGTAACATCTGTTCTTTGCTGATGATGTACTGTATATGTCATTCAAGAGACATAAAATAATTTCAGTGCTAGCAGACGTTACTGTAGACTTGGCTGTTGTTGATATTCTTCTCTTTTTGTTTGAAGAAAATAGTTAGCTGGTCCAAAGTAAAGAATATTTAATGGCCAAAAGTGAATATGTACCTGCTGGAATTTCTTCAGAGCCAAACATTAGCAAGGACACGGATCAATACTGATTTGATATTTAAAAAAATACCAAATTACCAAACTTATAAAACCTGAATTTGTTTCTAGTATCAATGTCAAAGGTAGTTATACAAGAATAGACTTAGTTATAATGTTGTAATAATGTAAACTGATTGTATTGTTTTTTGTATGACTATCACATTGAAGCAGGTGTGTTATTGACATTTGCCTCTACATCATCCAAATACTTCATTCCCAGTGCTCAATATGTAAAATAATATATATAACCCTTCCTTTGATTACTTCTGATAGTTTTAAGGAATATAAAATTGCTCATCACTGTTAAAATTAAATTATTTTATCCCACAAAAGTGTGGGATAAAATAATTTATTCAGACTAACTACTAACCACACTTTTGTGGGATAAAGTAACCTGGTTGCAGATCCCAGATTGATTCACTGTTTCATTTGCTAATATGTGTGATGTTAGTGTGTCTAGCTCTGCTGACCTAATCACATAGCTCTTTAGCAGCAGAGTTTCAGCTGGTTTGGATGTATTTACCACTTAGTGATTGGCATAGCTGCAAGACTACCGTGATTAAAAATGTGAAGACACGCTTGCTGTTTGGCGCAGTGGGTAACGCTGTCGCCTCACAACACGACGGGTACGGGTTCGAGTCCCGCTCTGTATGCATGCTCTCCCTGTGTCTGTGTGGGTTCTCCAAAAGCATGTGCTTCAGGTTAATTGCCCGTAGGAGTGAGTGTGTGTGTGCATGGTTGTCTGTCTTTGTGTGTGCAAGGCCACCTATGCCAGCTGAGTTAGGCTCTAGCACCCCGTGACCCGCTACGGCGGATGAAGCGGCAGAAGTTGAATGAATGCTTCCTGTTCGGCCTTGTTGAACTAAAGTTTCTGAGGTGGAACAAATAATGCAGCAGCAGCGTGACCTGCTGATGTGTTGCTCTCTGAGCAATCGACTTGAAATTTAATTCCAAACAGAAATGTTATCATCTAATTTGCGTTAAAGTTTTTTTTACCAGAGTAATCAATGTGGTGCAACTGACTGACTCTACATGTTCCAATACTTTCTGTGCTGCAGTCTCTCCATCATGTGGCCACAGACTGAACTACAGACTCCATATCATTATTATTATTATTATTATTATTATTATTAAGAATAATAATAATAGTACTATTATCAGTATTATTTATATAATTTAATGCACCTGTGGAGGGTTCATATGGGGTCACCAGTTCAATCCATCACTCCATCTGTTCATACGTGCCTATTTGATAGGGGTGTGATGATTCAAATTCAAAGCACAAAATTCAGTTAAATTTCATCTCTGCTTTGCAAAGCCCAAATGGAATGCATTGCACAATTGGATTCTTCAGTTTGTTTGCTTTTATATTTTGGTCACATGTACATATAAGACTACTCTTCTGCTTCCGACCAGCCTTTTAAAATGTTTCTAGCGTAGAATGCGGGTAATGATGGTGGTTGTGGTTTGTCTAACACAAACAGAATTCTTTCTGAAGCCATGGACACAGAATTAATTTTCTTTGCACTGAGAGTTTTAATGTTGTAAGAGCCTGCATCTATTACACAAAGTTTATGTCAGGTTCTTTCTTGTGAACATTTAGATTTATGCTAAAGTGACAGCATGCTTTGATCTACCCCACTGTAATGATCCACACCAAAATGTAATAGATTTTTGGCTAACACCCCACATCACTCCACAGATTTTCATGAAAATTAGTTCAGTAGTTTAGCATAATTGGAAAAATGCCCTATCTGTCCTCATTAAAGAAAGTTCCAAAGATTTGCTGCATCAATGACTGAAGGAAGTTTTTTCCCAGTTCCATGCTTCCAACGAGTTTCATAGGAAAATTACTACTATTTGCATAATTCTGCTTACAAACTAGCCAAGTGAGAAACAAACAGACACTAGTGAAAATATAATTTGTGTATATATAACCTCCAGCCATCTTGGGTTTGTCAGTTGAAGTTGAACCTTTGTTTGTCAGGTAGTCTGTGTATTTAAACCTAGTTTTTGTTACTGCTGTACTGAGTCTGTGGTGAGTGACTACTGAGAAACGTCCTTTGTCCTTTTTGTGTGTTAGCCTTTGTTGGATTGTACTGACATGTACATTTTGCATTACTCTCTCTTGCTCTACCGTAGTAGGATTGTACTTTGTTTTGACCTTTTTGTCTGGATCTGCTGAGGTTGATTAAAAACAATCTTTTTACATTACCTCTGCCTCTAGGTCTTCTTCATAGTGGTTAACTATGTTTTAAATGAGATCCCTGGCTCAGACATAATATGTATGTAACACAACTAATGAAAGAGAAGTCACTCACTGTATCCAGATCACAGAGCAATAATGGTTTTATTTGGACGCAGGAGTTTTCAACATCCAATCAGTGGTATGGTGCACATTACATCACAGGGTTTCAACCAACCAGACACTCATCGACAAACAGCCTCACTAGACAAACAGTTAAAGAGAAGGTAATCAGTGTGACAACAACTCACACTCATGTCTCCACAATATGATCAGCATTCAATCTGCTCGTTCACCGACGTCCTTTCTGAAAATCCATTCCATGTTTTCTTGTCTGCAGATGAATACGTTTCGGCACACATTTCAGGGGAAATGTCTGTCCATGTGGCATGACATGAAACTAGAAGGAGAGTGCACCGGGTGTTTGATGACCTCTTCAAGAAACAAGTTCACATCAGTCCAGTTGTTTCCAACATGAAAGATGAAAGGGGTGGAGCTAATTGAGGAGAGTTACGGCTCAACCACAGCACAGATGGATCACATATAAAAGAAAGAGGTGAAAAAATATTCTGAGATTATTCCACCAGACTTCACCAGTAGATCATGTATACAGTAGTTATTTTTGTTATTACTCTTATTCTTCAGCAATCACCCAAACACAAATAAGCATTTCATGATAATTCTTCTGTAATTCATGATAAGAATATCTTCACACAACGGTATTTTGATGACTTGGTAACAATAGAAAGTAAATATTAAAAAAAGCAACATCAGTTTATAATAAACATGAAAAATAATACATTTAAAAAATGAAATATAAAAGTACAATAAAAATTGATGTTGTGCACAAAAGGCACTCAACTTTTTTGTTACACTTACACAAGTGTCTATAAATTAAAAAATAAACAGTCTAGTTAAATATGATAACGTCACCATCTGAAATGTGTGTGCTTTCCTCGTATTTCAATAAACATATTTTTTGTTACAAATATCTTCATAGATTTCAGATTTATTGTTTTGCCATAGGTGCAAAACTGTACCTAGGACAGACAACTAAAACTGTATGGATGAGCTCCATGAGTGTAAAATCAGTTCTTGATCACACTCATAATGCCCACATCAGGTGATGGTAGAGATGGAATACCAGCAGCCACCTGCAGAGGGAGTGAGGGCCCTGTATAATTAAATGCTGTACTGTATTGCCCTTCTGTGGCTGCAGGACACCCTTCTTTCAAACCCAAGGCATTCATGTCATGTTTATCCATCAGACAAATAAAGGGCTAACAATCCACTGGCAATGCTTTTACTTTCAGTTAGCAGGATGTATTTCAGTAACACTGCAATATGTACAGTCCGACAGAGGGGTCCGCAGCATAATCTGCCTGGTTTACATGCTAATATTCAAGTTTTTTTGCTCATTAATTTCTTTCACTTGTCATTTTTACGATTGCAGCAAGCAGATAACTCCATCATTCTAATCACCATAAATAAGGCCCATTTAGTAAGGAAAGAAACATCCAATCGCAAATTAATTTGTGCGTTTTACCGAGGCAAGGCACCGCATACAGCCATTGTTTATCTGTCCAGAATATATGAGTTAGTTATTACAGCGCAAAACAAGCAGAACAAAGCAGGCTCTTTGGGGTGTGCATTACAAGGTCTATGGTCAAGGCCTGACAGAATGACAAGAGGAACAGTAGGTATAAATACTGACACGCTCTGTGTAGTTTATAGTCTATAGTCAGAGCATTATTGTGTCCATCAATGAGGATAGAGAAAGACAGAAAGGGTGGAAACAGCTGTGAGATAAACATGTCAGAACATTTACTTCACAGGTTCCTCTGAGCGAGTCAAGGAGCAAAGGATGCTTTTCAATTTATCTTGTGCAATAATAAAAAATACCCCAAATTTGGACTGACCAGTCAATAGTTCCACAACCTTTTGGGCAAATGTTTCAGAAACTTAGTTTTCTACAGTAGAATTATCAAATGCATTCTTAGCACACGATAAGGTAAGTTAACTAGGTAAGAGAATATGTTTGCAGCTTACTGGAGAAGATAGAAAGGTAGATTACGATCTTAACAGAGGCCATTCACAGTCAAACCTTTGCCTTTCCTGTACAAGATTAACACTTAAAAATGACTATATTATTATGTACAGGTTTACCACAGGATTTCTACATTGCTTGATGCATTACTTTTATGTATTTCATATACAGTATATGGGAAAAAAACAGCATGATGGTGGAGAAGACTTGCTTTGTGAAGTTCTGATTAATATGCGAGACTTCAGATTATCATCATGCCGGGATGCTTTCATCTGAGTACCAAAATACACATGACAGATTAAAAATCTAATACTTTAGGAGCCCCATGTATCACTTTACTCACTTAAAAGATTAGGTTTCAATACTTTTTTTCTACTCATGATAATGACTGGAGAAAATCCCAAATTGTAAGTCTCTTGAAGACAATAATGACATCACTGACATTTTCCTTTTTTTCTCTAACATCCTGCATGCAGTCATATATGATGTCACTAAATTGTTACATTGCTGAACATCCATTCTATTATAGTACAAACAAAGCATGGCATCTTCAAGTAAGTTAGTATGTACAGCCTTAAGGCCTGTGACCTAAACGGTTAACAGAGTATTTCATCCTGAATGTTTGCACCTGTCCAGATGAGGTGTTTCATACACATCAGCAGGATTGACTAGACAAGGTGTGCTGGGTTGAAATAATACAAGATTTCACACAAGTATTGCTTCACTTGCATTATTATGTCTGAGGACTGAAAACATGTCCATAGATTTTTATTGGAACTGAGGTAAAACTGAATTATTCCTGGACATATGTTCTACAGTTAAATCAAGTTTCAAAGAGAATCAAGCTTTACGTTATCACACCTCTACAGCTTCTTCTACTGCTTTATCGCCATGGTAACACGTGGCGATAGGCTCTCTTTGGGAGCTTGCAGAATATATGAATTAAGTCAGGCAGAAAACAGAGAAGTAAAAAATATACATATCTGCTTTTCACACATCAGCAGACATTTTCATAAGCCTTCACCTCATTTGGAAATCTTTCCACAGCAGAAACCCCTCCTTGGCAAATTCCATCTTCGCTACATGGTACCAGACTTATCCCCTGCATCACTGGATGTACTTATATTTGACCCAGTAGCCGTACTGTTACTTGGAAACATCTTCTCAGTGGGAGTTACTGCCGGACTGCCGACCCCTGAGGAGCTGGAGCTGCTCGAACGATGCTGGGCAGAAGGAGGGCGCACTGGCCTCATGGGCGGGGGACGTAACTGAGCCCCGGCCAACCGGGCAGAGAGAGCTGGCTTAAAGGTGGTCATCATCTCAGAGGTGGAGCTGCTGCTGCGGCGCATGGCTGCGTCTGGGTCGCGGATCATAATGGTATGCAGCGGGCTGCCAGGCTCAGAGCTGACTGGGTTCTTCATGGGCTCCAGTGTGTCCAACACCACGTCCGGAGCCTGTTTAACGGTGTTCTGTCGTTCCAGCTCACGTAGCTCATGCAGAGCTGTAGTCATAGTCTTTTCTATGTCCTGGTAGATAAGAAGACAACCAATAAATAATAGGCAGGGAAACTTTAGAAACTTTGGTGTTGTGTTGTAGCTTCATCTACAATTCATGTATAATGAAGACGGGCCCCTTCTAAATGAAGGATATACAGTGTAAAGTTTAGACTTTGATGTCTTCAATTTTCTAATTTCAAGACATTTATTGTTGTTTTGTTTTTCATTAATATCTGAAAACTCTTCAACATTGTTGAGGGAAATAGTCATAACCTCATATTAGCTTAGAAATCAACCTCACATGCTGAAGTATTTATCCATGTAGATTGCTCTTTTAGGTTTGGGAATGTCAGTTGTTAATTTGCTAAAATTAACGTCCAAAGAAAACAAAAACCCTCTTTATCCAGAAATCATGTCCAAATACCCAAAAATATTACACAAACATTGCTGAAAGCGGTTTCATAAAGGACTTTTTTTTTTTTTTACTAAACTTCACCATGTGGACGTCTAAAAATGTGAGTCTATTCACAAACACGACAGGGTGGGACGTAAACATTCATGGCTTTTCCATATATTGAGCTGCAAGAGCAAAGCCTCCAAACATCGACATATAAATTAGTCAGACTGGAGCCTTACTTCAGCCAGAGCTTCAGCTTCCAGCGATTTGTGGTCCCCAAGGCTGCTGTGACGAGTGGCCCCTGGCACCGGCCTCAAAGGGTGGCCCTCAGGATAGGCTTTCCTGTCTGCATAGTTGATACTCCCTGCACTGCCAAAGGTTCCAAGGCGCCTCTTTTCTGGGCTCTCCATTCGATTCTTGCTGATGGACACCTTGTGGGGGCTGCTAGGACAGGCTGCAGCTCGTGGTGGAGTGTCAGCCGTTCTGGTTGGACTGTGGGTCTCTGTACCACTCCGACGACGTGGGATTGCTGCTCCATCCGACCGTAACCTCACCCTTTGAGGGGGTAAAAAGATTAAACCAATACGGAAATGTCTCACTGGTATCCAGAACATCAGTCAACAACAAAGCCACTCTTAATGTACCCACCTCCCCAAAACTCCTCCAAAGTGGTAATCAGGTGATTGTTCACATGGTGACGGGGCATCGTTTTTGGATGAACCCTTATCATCCAGTAGTGGCCCACTGCTAGCTTCACTATCTGCTTTCTGACTGAGGTTATCTGAGAAAGCATCATCCCTGAAAGAAAAGATACTAAAGGTGAGGAAAAGATGGACATATGAAGTAAATCAGGGACATTGAATGTAACTTTATTCAAAACTGCAGTTTATTATGCTGTCAGCTTCAACAAGAGTCATTTGGATTGCACGCTACTTACAGGTCTTGCACCACAATGTACTGGTGTGGGATCAGGCCGTCCACACCGTTGTGGCGACCCTCCCACCAATCCTCAGACGCTCGGTGGTACAGAAGAAGAGAAGCTCCTTTCTTGAAGGACAACTCCTTGGGAGTGCGTCCCACATAGTCAAACTTAGCAATGGCCTCAATCTGTTCGACCTCTGAAAAAACAAATGGACAAAAAAAACCCAAAAAACAACTGTTCAGGGCACCAGAAGAAATCAAAAGGTACAGTCATGATAAGATGTTGTGGGTTGTTTTATTTTTTTACTTGACCTGATCAAGATTATAATTTAAATTATGCACTTTATCAAAGGCATATTGCACTAAAACAAACACTAGTAAATGCAGACAGCACTAAGAGAGGAGAAACCTTTGTTCAAGAAGCTCAGTTTCCTCATTACCTCATTGCACCTCCCATAATAAAACTCCCTGACCATGAACCCCTGGAATTTGAAATCCACTCAAACGATTTGGAGAAATCCAAGCAAACAAACAAACAAATTAAGTCAAAACAGTAATCTCATATTACATTACATAACCTCCATGGTTGAAAACAATTAAGGTACTGCTGAACAGAGGAACAGAAACATAATTCTAACAACAATCTGTTCTTCTCACTGAACCTGTGTAGTATTTAAGTGATTATTTTAATACTGCACATTAGAGTATCATGACAACCATAACACTGTCAACCCCTCAGACATGCTACGGTACAGAGCTCAAATGAATGTGTCTTCATTGAAAAAATTACAGGGAAAACAAAAGTTAGACATTTCATTATCTTGCTGAATTATAGCTTAGACCAAGGGTGCCAAACTCATTTTAACCGAGGGCCACATCAGCATAACGGCTGTCCTCAAAGGGCCAGATGTAACTTATAAATGTAACTAAATGTAACTCAATGTAATGTAAAATAAATGTAACTACTCCTGAATGTTAAATAACTGAATTTATGACTTATTCAAATTACAAACATTACAGTTAAACAGAAAACAATTGTTTTCTTATTTCTCTGTTATAACATACATTTAATTTGTCAGGTGATGAAACCAACATAACTCCATCAATCAAGGATCAAACTATCCAAGTGAATAAAGAAAAATAACATCAAACACAAGTTAGGATATTAACTTTGTTAAAAACATTTTGTCAATGTTAAATGGGCAGAATTGATGCATTGTGGGAAATTTAATTTTTGGTCTAAGCACACTTTTGACTCATTTATTTTTAGACACCCTGACCTAATATACTCTTGCGGGCCATATAAAATTATGTGTCGGGCCACATTTGGCCCCGGGCCTTGAGTTTGACACATGTGGCTTGGATAGTTGTAATAAGTTGTAGGACTAACAAAAAATCTTTTTCCTTTAAAGCAATGGAGGTAAAATGTCTATTATAGATTAAAACGAGTTTAGAAGAAAATCTGTTTTCTCTGTGATGCATTTGAAAACGACAACCAGCAGGGGTCAGTCACGAGAAACCATAAAACAGTGAGACATATTTTTATTTTCAGACCACGACGAACAACAACTGACAAGAAATTCTGATCAAATATAGTTTTAAAGTAATGCAAATATAAAAGATCCCATCATCACAGCATACTGTCAGAGCACACTGACTGATCTGACAGCATACTGCACATCCAAGCGGTACAACTCATCCTGCAGCAGGTAGCCAGCCTTTGTTGTTTCCTCCAAGTAGAAGAAAGAAAAACAGCCACAGCACAGATGTAGCACAAAGATTACCCCAGTCTGACCTGACACACTCCATATTTCACAGATCTGCTCATTGACTCTTCACTGGAGGCAAATCAGATAATATTCTGTGTATTAAATGTGATCTGGCTTTTGTGCCTGGCCCAGTTATGTATTCAAAGCTCAAAGGAGAATTGGGGAAACACTGCACAAAGGAGAAAGTCCCAGGAGAGATGCTGACTAACACTGAACAAAGAGCAGGTGGGGGGGAGCAGAGAACTTCACACACAGACACGCGCACACACACACACACACACACACACACATACACACACAAACACATAAACACACACACACACACGCACACACACACTTACACACACACACACACACACACACACACACACACACACACACACACACACACACACACACACACACACACACACACACACACACACACACACACACACACACACACACAGATGAAAGTGTGGGCTCTGCATGCCAACACTGTTTACTCAACTTGCCTTCAGCTTTAAACCATAACATAAGCCTTTGCGATCATGAGCTGCTGCAGTGCAAACCTCCACCACCTCCTAGTCAAACGCATCTAATAAAAGGTCAATCCTCATCCAAGGCTTTTCGATCCACAGGGACCAGTAAAATCTCAGCGCATTATATTCTCATGTGATACACATTTGAATGAGCTCTCTCTTTCAACGATCAAACACTCAGACAGCAATAAGACATTTCCTATTAGTCTGCAGCATTCTATTGCAGAGTTGACCTCCACCTGACTAGAGCTGCTGATAAACTGCTATCAATATCCTGTATTGAAAGATTCAGAGAAAAAATCAAGAATAATTTTCCTTTGCTGTGATATTGACGAGGGCGCACAGAGACAAGATGAGCAGTTCACAGGCTTCCTAATATTAGATGTAGCATCAGAAAATGGAATGCATGCAAATGAAGATTAAGAATGAGGCTGTATTTAGACAGCGTTGAGTTCTGAGATAGATCTGAACTTGCTCACACTAAAGATGCTGATGTTAGGTGGGTATAATATTTCAAGTTTGGCACCTGATGTTAGCATGTTAGTAGATTTATATTTGCTAATTAGATTCAAACAGTCCCACGGTGAGCTTTTGTTTTATCCGGGGTTTTTGCCCGTAGCCTGCTGGGATAGTCTCTAGCAGACCCGAGACTCGTAAGGTGGATATGCGGCTGAAGACGAGACGACTGCAATGATGTGATGGATGAATGGATAGATGGATGGATGGATGGATGGATGGGATGGATCAATCCAAACACAAAGTAGCATTGCCAAGGCTAATAGTTTGTTTTTCATTTCGCCAGTATCATTTGACAGGTTTAACTCGTGACCCGACGAGGAGTCTGGGTGAAAAATCATTTAAATTGGTGACATGAGAAAATGTATAGGAATCCATTCAATACTTATTGAGATACCACTGTATGACATCTGATCAACAGATAACTTGAACCATCCCGACATTTGGCTGAAGACACACCCAGTTAACAACAGATATAAAATATATAATATGTGAGATGACTACGGGCGGCGTGGTGTCACAGTGGGTAGCGCTGTCACCTCACATCTGGATGGTTCAGGGTTCTATTCTTTTCTGTGTGGTGTTTACATGTTCTCCCCGTGTCTGTGTGGGTTCTCTCCATGTTGTCCGGCTTCCTCCAACTTCTAAAAACATGAAGCTTAGGTGAACTGATTACTCCAAATTGTCCGTAGGTAGGAGTGTGTGTGTTAATGGTTGTTTGTGATATCTGTCATGTAGCACTGCGATTGGCTGGCGACACATTCGGGGTGTTACCTCCTCCTCAGCCATAGCCAGCTGGGATAGGCTCTGGGTCTAGCATCACCCGTAACACCAAAGGCGGAAAAGATTAGACGATTACAGTCATTTCATCTTCAAGAAAACGGATGGATGGAGATGACTACTGCAATGTACTGACCTTCATCGCTGGTGTGTGGCTCAGTCCCATTGTCAGTCTCATCAATAGCTCCTGGTTCACTGTGAGGGCTGTCACTATGGAAGCAAGCAGGAGCTTTACTCTTTATTTTTTTCATAAACAGTAATGTTTACCTAGGTGATCACTGAGGTAACACACTGCACACACTCATGTGTTTATTATTAGGGTTGGACAACACTCACCAGTACTCTTCCCCTCCAGTCATACACTTTTCATATATTGGGCCATCCAGCTCACGTTGACTGGGAAATATGACTTCATTATGGATGATGATGGTCTTGATGACCTCATTGACATGTGCTTGGCAAGCGACAGGGTCCTGTCCGTCTGGGATGGGCATCAGGGTTGGACCGAAGCAGATGGCCAAATTATATGAATCCATCATGTTCTCATCGCTATACTGGGAGAGACTGAGGGAGAGGACAGCTGAGTATCCCGTGTGTCTTTCCATTGTATATAAATGTTACTGATGTCGGCAACCTATATATAACACATATATAATACTGTATATACAGATTATGTGGTTATTTAATGTCTGTCATTGATAGTACACATGCAAGACTACAACAACTTTTTTTGCCCACATGGAGACAGGTGAAAAAGATGTGATCCAGTTTCCTTGTTTTGCTAAAAACAGATGCCATCTGAGACAAAAACAAGGATGAACCAGAAGAACCATTTTGCAGGTCAGAAAATTTCAACACTGAGCTTAATAGTACAGCTAAATCTAAGAACTAGAGAACCAGGTCATATAATTTACTGTGGTTCATATTTGTGACCCTATACACTAAAGTATAAGTTCACAAATCCATTTCATTAACACATCAAAACACATATACGGTATTTGAATTAAAGAGCTTCAAAAACTTCATTAAGGAGACCCACAACTTAGATTAGAGTATGCAGTCATGTGGTACATGATTATTAAAGTATGATGGACTGCTGCTGAAGGTCATGAAATATAAATTCTAAAATGTTGAAAAAGAAGACGAGACATATATTTCCAACATCACTTTGTAAGTCCATCAGTCAACTAATTTCTTCAGTGGGTCACATGCCACATCTTCTTGGACCCCTTCATTCAGTGCTGCAGAAGGAAGTCAGTCCTCACACATCACCTACAAGAGCCCAGCAGTATAATAACAGCTGGATTTGCCCCAACAGATAAACATGGAGTGAAATAACCCGGGATATGAAATCAAACTCTTTACTCTCCAGTAAAGAGACATGAATGACATCAATTATAGGAGGACAGGTATACTGCTTCAGTAAGCCTAGGGTTTCGGAGCCCATAAATAACATCTAAAATACTGCAGACAGATGTGGCAATAAAAACCATGTCCTTTCTCATATATTTTTGGATCTCACCTTTTCACCTGTCTCTGGGTTTGTTCAACAAGGATTCCCCCAATATAAATATATTTATAGAAATAGAATATACAGTGTGTGTGTGTGTGTGTGTGTGCGTGTGTGTGTGTGCGTGCGTGCGTGCGCGCGCGTGTCTACGTGCATGTGTGTATCACTCTAACATTCAGTTACAGATCTGTGCACACAGAATAATTCATGTTGTAACTTCAACATGAATTTAAACAGTAGAAACTCACTGATTAAGAAAAGCAAACAGGTATCTCATGACGATGATGACTGTGCGAGGAAGAGTGACAACAATCTGCTGGATGTGATGCGCTCTCTCAGGACCAGACTCAAGCTCTGAAACACAAGGGACAGAAACAGAGAGGTGTAATAAAAAAAGGGTTTGCCGTGATTTGCAAGAGATAAATATTTAATTTCATTTTAATTAAATATTTGTCTCTTTAGTTTTAATGTAATTTAAATATAGTCACCAATACATTATATATACAGTATATGTGCAGCCATCCTACACAACACTGTTACACAACACTAGAACATACTGTAATATAAACCAGATCACAGCAAGGACAATAGAACAGATGACCAAAATCAAAAGGGATTGTGAGGGTGTTTTAATAGATGCCCTTTCCTGCCTTCCACCAGACCCCTAACTGAGTGATCAACTA
Source organism: Antennarius striatus (assembly GCF_040054535.1). Classification (NCBI taxonomy): domain Eukaryota; kingdom Metazoa; phylum Chordata; class Actinopteri; order Lophiiformes; family Antennariidae; genus Antennarius; species Antennarius striatus. The sequence continues at coordinate 13,459,756 of NC_090780.1, read as the reverse complement.
TTACCGTAGAAATGGTGGTAAAGGAATCTGCGGTGAACACGAACACAGCAGCCTGATGTGTCCCCCACTCTAATCTTCCTGCTGGCATTCTGTTAAATATCAGGCAGAGGGCCTTAGTGCTAGATTGCTTCCATGTGCTGCAATGCATGCCTTTCTCCTCTTCAGTAAAGCTGAGTTTCTAACAAAGTGATGCTTTTTCATATGTTTTACTATGTGTGACTCACTGATGGTGGAGATGAAGTCCAGGAAACACTCCTTTGGGAACAGGGGGTTCTCAAGTCCCCTGAAGTACAGCTTCAGAACCCCTGCCACTGAGTTGATATCATGTTCATTCTGGTCATCAATCAAGGGATCCTCACCTGATGAAGAAGACCATGTGAGCTTTAGTGGTGACATTTGATGAGATGGAAAATGTGGCTGATGGTGTTTAAGTATGTGAAAGATGAAAAGGGGAAGGCCATCAATCTCACCTCTCTCAAATGAGTTTTTAATATCATTGACTTCCACCTGTGATCCTGGCACGCGAAATATTCCCTGCTGCTGCAAACCTGAATGAAACAAAAGCCAGAATATAAGGATTCATAGGTAGACTAGCTATCATTATCTCCAAACCTCAGTGCCAGCATCATGAGAGCACACTGGAAACACACAGCAGGAAATGTAATCTGGTAATAAAAGGGAGATGCATGTTTTCCATAGGACGGACCCTCAGTAAGGCTGCAGCATATGGTTTCAGTTAGAGAGGCTTATAATCAGTTTTCTAGAGTTTCATTAGGTCCAGATCCAGGGGAAAGGCCTGCAGGCTGTAACAATGAGCTGAAGACAGATGTGAAGGTAGACAGGGAGGAGTTATAGAGTGTGTGTGCGTGTGTTTGTGTGTGTGTGTGTGTGTGTGTGCGTGCGTGCGTGCGTGTGTGTGTGTGTGTGTGATGATCTATTGTTTTGTTCTTGATAAGCCAGTGCAGAGCAGCTAAGGACCTCAGAGAACTAGACGGAGAGCTGAGCAGGTCGGTCTTCATCCCTGTGGGTGTTTGTGGAAGTAGACTGGCTCAGAAAGCTGCAGTCAGCTCTTTACCAGGTTGATGGAGGACTCCTTAGGTCACTCCTTTTTGTCCCCTGCAACTCTGAAGTTATAGTAACAGCGACGTGATGCCAGACTTACCGTATAGATTGATGTATCTGATACAGCTCTCTACAACGAGTGGAATAGGTTGCCCTGAGTCCTGGGGGGAATAAAGAAAAACACAAATAAATTAATTTACACATAGAAATTCTAGCAGTAAAAACATCTTAATAAAGGAATCCATACTTTTCTTTAAATACATTCCATTATCTTATCACACATCATACTGACTGAAAATGTTCCAGACATGATGGATCTAATGCCCATTTCACCACAATAACAAAGAAACTCTCATGAGCAGTGTGAAGCAAACATTCAATATCAAGTTACACTTATTACATCACCAGATAAAAACATCTGTACAAGCCAGCGACATGCAGGTGTAGTACGACCCTTAGCAAGCGTATTAATATTATATTAATATTATTATCCTCCAAATGAAGCTCCAACAACAGAGGTACCTGAATACGGGTGCGGGCATTCCTTCTTCCCCTGGGACAGAAAGCAGTAAAGCACAGAGCGGCAGAGGAGGAGAGAGAAGCATGAAGTTAGAGGAGGAGGTCAAAGCAGGCCAAGCACAGGGACTGGACGCAGAGAGCTGCAGGGAGGCAGTCAATGTCGGGTACAGTGTGGGACAAAGCAAACCCAGTGTTGTCTATGGAGAGACTGGATTTAGAAATCCAGCCGGAGATAGTAAGTTGTTCTGGAGGGGAATAAAGAGATAACTGTCTGCACCGGAAGAGCCTCGGTGAGGAGGAGGAAGATTAGAGGTTACACAGCGGCGTTACAGCATGACCAGGGGGTGCCGATAGAGGGAGGAACAGAAGTGAGGAAGAGAACGAAGGCTTTAGATGCCTTCAGTCAAACACCACACCACCACTGGGTACCTTGATGAAGGTCTCCATATTACCATTGAACAGCTTATGGTTATACATGGAGCGAGGCCTAGATTTCCTCATTTTCTGTGGTTTAGGGGGAAGGATGGGGGGCCTGGGAAATGTTGAAAGAAGGAACAAATAAAATTTAAAAAGGGTAATGTTTCATTCATTTCATATGTAATACAAAATAAAGGGGAAGAGGTCTTCAATAGAGTTGGATCTTTGGTAAAAACAGTGTTTTGAACAATGAAGTGCAAAGCTTAAATTAATGACCTTTATTAACAGGGTCGATAAAATCAAACCAACCGTTTGATGTGTCAAAACTACAGATGCATTAAAGCACCAAGAAAGTGGCAACCAATGAAAGACACACTGATAACTCATAAATACAAGATTGCTCTTTGACTTTTTTTTCTCATTTCAACTTAATAACAACAACTGATTCACATTTTCCATACTATAAAATCACACACCATATACAGTATATATATATACAGTGAGTGATTTTTATATATATTGTGTATATTGTCACAATGAAACATGCAAACACAACATTTTTTGGACATGTTCAGTTAGAATAAATAGATGCTACATATCTGAAAGATAGAAATCCCAGCAGACATCATACCTTGTAGTTCCACACTCGGCCCTTTCCCCTGTGGAAGATAACACAGAACAGAGGGTCCATTATTTGTTTATGATACATATTATACAGACTTCAGTCAATGAAGAGGTTGTTTAGAGAAAACATTTCTATTAGAGCAGTGACAACACCATAAATTGGACGACTGTATGGATCAGTCCCCACTAAAACAGCCCAGAGACCCCTTTAGGGTTGGCTGGTGCACTTAAAATGTTTTGATAAGGGAGGGGACCATCAGTTCAGTGCAATGCAATGAATGAGCAGATTCACTGAGTCATTTGTTGTGCGTTTCCAACAGTATATGTACATATTATAGGTGCACACAGTCAGTATAATCAATGTCACAAGTTTTTACAACACAATAAAACAGCACAGCTTATAAAGTCCTAGCTCATTTTTAAATAAATTCAGAGTGTCTGTCAGTGTTTAGATTAATAACCACAAAAGATGTGCAGGATAAACAAAAAAACAACAACAACAACAATGCATCGTAACATTTCTTTACTCCACTAAGCAGTGGACAGACAGAGCAAAGGCCAATCCATTTCTTGACACATCATTCTGGGAGATGGGACAAAGCGTCTGGAGCATCCGTGTGTAGAAACAACAACACAGTCTCCAGACATCACTCCTCTGAGTGATAGTCCCATCTACTTCTGACCGACCAACCTCAAAATTACACCAAGTCTGATCCCCCCTCTCGTTTTCATATCCAAAAGTGCATGAGTCTCTCTGTGACAGACAGATAGATACATATAGATGTTCTACATGCATGAAAAGTGACAGCACATACCTCATTTGCTGAGCAAGAGAATTGGTGAGTCCTAATTTAGGAAGAATTGCCGGCAGATATTCCAGTACCATTTTATCTAGCAGCCATGATTGGCATTATGTTTTATTAATACGGCGAGATGTAAACACCATGTGGCGCTCACTAGTCTTATCTTGTTACCTCTGTTGTTGTAAAAGGAACCACTCACGTACACAAAGACATCGTTTGGAGTGTGAAGTACGGGGTTAATGAGAATGCTGCTACCTTGATTGATCATCTGAATAATTAAACATGGGTGGTACATGGTAGCCCATATGCTGCATTCAGACGCTCTCAGCTGCTCTGTTGTCAAAGTAAAAACTGTCCACAGATCTGATGTGTTTATGACATGTAAAATCTCACAAACTCTGAAAGAGCTCAGAAGAAATTACAAATTTTTGAGGCCCTGAAAGCTCAACAGAGCAAAAGAAGAAAAAATAATCTCACTTTAATGAATGAATGAATCCAAAGTATGAAATATGGAAATATGCCGGAGCGTTCGAAGGCCTCAGCTGTCTCAGCCTGATGCCCATTTCTATTAGATGCAGGAGCAGCTGCAGAAATGGGTGGGTCTGTTCCTGCTGATTGATTTGATGTAAAATGGTCATGGCCGAGGTGACAAAGGGACCCCTGGGGAAGGGAGGGGCTCCTCTTCCAGTCTGCAGCTCGATCAGTTCATATTGACACTAATTGGATATTGACTTAACCAGTTGAGATTAATAAACAGGTAAATGGATACCTCAAAGTTGATGCGGTCTGTTTCTAGTGTATATTAACTCTTATTTCCTCTTTCATTATTTCCACCCCCTGCTTCTCATTAAAGAGTAATGATCCACACCTTATAACCTTGAGAACAACAATTTTACAGAGCTGTTGTGTCCTAATGATGGGATGAAATACTGGGCGTGTAATTAAACAATCAGGGGAAAAGATTCCTTACCTTCGCCCAGTGTCTGCTTCAGTAAGTCATGCTTGGCTTGCAGCTTAATGATGAGGTTACTGCCATTCAAGTACTCTTTGAATTTCTACAGAGAGATGGAGGCGACAACGAGTGAGCAGCAGTAAAACAATCCAGAGCCGACTCCGAAACACTCTAGAGATGCTCAAATCTACTTCAGAGCATGATGTCATGATTTTAAGCAGCAATGCAAAGTTGATGGTCAAAGCTGGGCGGCATCAGTTTGGAGTAAAATGATTACAGTATTCGACATCAACTCACTGAAAAGTAGAACATTTCCGTCTCCTGTTGGTTCGCCCGCCTCTTGGCCACATTCAGCTTGCTCATGTAGGACTCTGAGGCCACAGACTTAATGGATTCAGTGGAGCGGCTGTGTTGGAAGGCATCAGACACATCAAAGTCTTCCACCGTCAGCATGTCCTGCAGCGTTTGCATGGTGGCATCCAAGGTCTTTCTAACCTGAGAGAAAATGACAAATGAAGCCTTAGATCTGGCTCTGTCTTGGTCACATTTGCCTTTTAATGATAACAAAGACTATTTTTCCAAAAATCTTGATGGAACAAACATCACCAATGACATTCCGGAGGACAAGAGTGATTGATCTACAGGACTAAAAATATTTGTATCAAGAAAGATTGATCCCACAAACAATAAATGACCTACACTGAACAAACAATAAATGATTACACTGAAACGCAACAAAGGAGCATAAAAATGCAAGTCAAGAGCAACTTGTGTGTTAGCCATACATCAGACATCACAAATAAAGACTGACAAAACAAAACAAAAATGCAAATATATTAAATATATATAAAAACAAATTACTGATATGTTTTTGAATGTAAAGCTCATTTAAAGTATTATTGTGAAATAACTGATTTTCTTCCAGAGGAAAAGACAAGAAGTGAGAGAAAGGAGACAGAGCCCTCGGCAAAGTCTAACAGGCTCTTGTTATCACATACCTTTGTTTCTGCAGTTTATAATGAGAATATTGTTACTTCACTGCACAACTGATAAATATGTAACTTCATAGAAAACATAACACTGGCACCGTGACAATCTAAATATATGCCTAGTTCCCGCAGAGCAAGGGTCACTGGAGGGTAATTGCAAAGAGAACAGATGGTGATGTGGCCCTCCTACGTGGCTCTGGGGAAAACAAGACAGGGCTTTCTGTTCTTGGGGGGTAGGGCTGAAGGTGGTGTCTGAACAGACACACAGCCATAATAACGCCTCACCTCCTCATTCTCAATCTTTAGTGTAGCTAAGCGAGACTGCAGCTGGTGGTAGCGCATCAGGAGTTCAGTCTGGACAGGCTGCTGGGCGCTCACCTGGCACACCTTGGGTGGGTGGGGGGTGGGGGGGTGGGGACAGGTGAAGACACAGTAAATCCAAATCAGTGTTTGTGTTACCTAGCAAAACCATATTCTTCAGTTGAATGACTGATAATCTCATTATCTCACCTCATCTCCCATGTGTGGCAGGTACTCAAAGCGCATGGGAGGGCAGAACACCTGGTTATGCATATCCATGATCTTGTGCTTATCATTGCGGGAGTCCAGGTTGTCCACTGCATTTTCTATGATGTCAAGTCCCTCGTGACGAGATGTCTCCAAGTTGTACTCGGCAGATAAGTAGGTCCTGAATGTGCGTGCTAAACTAGCATGGTAGCCGAGGTCACAGCACTGTGGAAATAAAAACAGATAAATAATCACTGAAACACTTTAAAAGAAATTGTCAGACATGGAATGGTAACATCTGAAGATGACATGGAACTCCAACATCCTCCAAAGCAAGAGTAAACAACTTCATTAGTGTGACACATCCTCCATTCCTTCAGTGACCCTTAGACAAGTGTATTTGATTTACATATGGCAATCAACCAAAAAATTTCAATGTAAACTACGTCAAACAATATTAGTATAAAATTCAAACAATCAAAAGGACTATGTGGAAACTGGTGAAACAAAAATATAGATTTATGATGATTACAGATGCATGGACACAAAATCCCAGTGACATACTCTATGGCAGGGATCGAAAACAAGGGTAAATTTTAGGTATTTTAATCAAACACCCAGTCTGTTGAGTTTAGTGACGTTAAAGTGTACACATCACAGTGAAACTAGCAGAGGCTAGAAAGAGATAGCAATCTCATTCTTTCTAAAAGAGTTGCTCTTTAAAATGACAAGCCCACATAAACTAATGAAAGAAATAAAGAGGCACATTTTAAATTTATATATGAAAAAATTCTCCTGGTTTGAGCTTCTAAGTCAAGGCCGATTGAATCCCAAATTACTCCCTGCTATGTTTATGCTAAAAAATGGAAGTAGAGTTCAAAGAATTACAGGAGCTGGCAGAGTAGGACACCAGGGATAATCACAGAGCTTCATCGTACGGGCCGTGTGAAGTAACCTAATTAAGCAGATGAAGGTTGTGACGAGGTTCGGCAGAAGCTGGAGGCGAGTGACAGCTCTGTGACTCACTAAATAAACACTCTTCTGCACTGAGGAAGAAGTGTCTCGACTTTGGTGCATAAGCCGCTTCACATCACTCAGGCCAAGCGGCTCAGTAGACTCAAGACTAAAGGGAGCAAATTAGCATCTTTTTAAATAAACAAACTCTGGGAGAATACATTCATATCAGCAGCAGCCTGCAGGAGCAGATAACCACCAGAGCACAATTACACACACTCTTTAGTTCAAATATTCTTGACCACTTTGCTTTTTATAGATTCTTATCTCTTGCATTAGAGCTCTAGAAATGTGTATTGTGTGTGTATGTATAACATATATATATATATATATATATATATATATATATATATATATATATATATATATATATATATATAAATAATGCACATTTATAAACATTTTCTATTTTTTTTAAACATCCCCTATTTTAACCCAAATTTCTCCATTCATAACGACCATACTGTTTTCACATAAAACTACCCGCAGCAATAATTCTTCAAACATGTGCCACAATACAATGAGTATATGAATATGTGCCATACGTTTTTCTCTGCGGAAATAACCAGTTTAAGCTGATTCTCCAAATACAAGCCTAAATGCTCTATAATGATGACACACGCTGCTTTAAACTCAGCAGTTCAAAGCAGCGCTGGGGTTGAAATCCTAGTCTGACATAACAAACTGAACTCTTTTCCTCGTCTGCACATATGGCAGCCCCACCAAATTTGACAAGATATGGCTCTTTCAATTTCTAGAGAGCAGATCCATCAAAGGTGCCAAGCAAAAGAGTCAGAGACGGCCGTGAACAAGTAGTCTGCATGTAGCACAGATGTACTGCTCATATGATTTTAACTGCAATGAAAGGTAACATACAGGACATGATTGGAATTTTGCAGAAATCATGTTATATCACGTGTGATCTGGAAAATCAAAAATAGAGTTCCATGACTGTCCAGCCTTGAGCACAAATGTGATAGCCATTAGCGTTAACAAGCCTTCATAACACAGCATGACAGCATAGTTTTAAAACTTCAGCAGCTGCCGACAAACAAAATGACTGAATACAGACTACACAAAAAAGACCAGAAATGACTTGTTTCCACAATTATATCATCTACACAGGCAGAGAACCCTACAGTGCAGCAGCAAAACAGGAAAAATAACCCAGTAAAAAAAATTATGTCCACTGATGTTGGCTGTATTTTTTTTTATAACAGGAACTGGAAGAAAATAAAGAAATGAATAAGAAAAAGTCAAGCGACAATGAAATTAAAAATCAAGCAATGTACAACAATACAGATGGAGGTATTTGTGTGAAAGGAAAACTGAGAATGCTTCCACAGAGCTTTTCTTAATGGCTTCATCTGAGCATTCATCTATTTGTCTGCGAGCAGACTGGTAGCAGGTGACACAGGGCCGAGAGCCTAGTGCCAAACACATTAACCGCATTTATGGCTGTATAAATCGAGCCTCCGCTCACCAGCTGAATTTGACCTACTTCCAGTCACTGATGGTTTCCTGAACAAAGCCAGCCTCTTAACTCTGTTAATCAGATATCCTGGCAGTGGAGCTGGTGCATAGTTTGAATAAAGAACTATTTCCTTTTCAAGTGCAAAATTAGTTTTTTGGAGTCATAAGAAATTAGAATTATTAAACTAAAAAACTGAGACAACTTCTACTTGTTATTTTTTTTACAAAAGTGTAGCTTTTTGAGCCTGTGTTGAAAAACCTCTTCTCTAGATTATGACTCTTGAAAGAATAGTCAACAGAAGAGCATACAGATAGAGGGAGAGAAAGTGTGCATCTTGAGTCATGTTTTTAATGTGGTGAAAACTAGTCGTATTTGTCCCATCGGAGCTTCCAAAATCAGCATTAACAAGGACAAACAAGTGAAACAGTGGCAGACGACTAAAAACTGAGAAATGGAATCCCTTGAAATCATCTGTTGAGAACATTCTTTAGTTGCTGCTTGATACTACAGATTACTGCACCTATCATATTGGTGTAGAAAGCAATCGGTTACAAACTTTGTGTTAAATTTGTTACAATAAATTTAGAAATCACAAAAATAATGACACACGTGCTAAACAGAGCGGCTTGAAAACAAACAGCTAACATGCTGAGAGTGAATACAACACAGGAGCAGATGGTGAGAAAAACCAAAGTGCTGCAGAGTTAAATCAACTTAAACCCCAGCTGAGACATGTAAACCAACACATGTGCCTTTTGCATACTCACATCAATCATATCAGAGACATCATGGATGTAATATTTTGCCACAACTGCATTTGTCGCCGCAAGGTTCAACAAATAGTCGTTCCGGGCTTTTGTGCATTTCAGCTTATTCTCGGAGTACTTGGCTTGTCTCTGGAGAGGAGAGAGGAGATAGAAATGATAAGCGGAAAAATCACCAGTGCAGGGAATTCAAGCAGGAAGGTTCGATTGTGTGCTCAGGCAGCTGCAGCTTTGGGACCAGCGGATAGCTAGAGATGACAGGAGACTTTGGTGATAGTAACATGTCAAACAGCACAGCCGGGTTTGCTTCCAGTCACTTTTCTGCAGATAACAGACATTGGCAACAAAGATTTTCAAGAATATTCACACAACTTGCATTTTAAAAGACAGAATTCTGGAGCAAAATTATTTGCTCCAGCTAATTATTTCCTGTGTATTTCACCATACATGGATTATACCTCCATTTTCACAATGGCTTTATGATGCAAATTGCAGGAGTACACTAAAGGAAAACAGATTAACTGTCCTTCCTCCTAGGAGCTTAGAAACAGGAAAGTGGGGAAGAGGAATAACTATTGCCACTCTGTTCTACATAGCACTCTCTGAGGATTCCAGCCTGAGAAAGAAGAAACACTTCCTTACTGACAGCCCTTTGATTCCCTGCACCTGAGAGATAATGGGGAGTTCATTTGCATTAAGGAATTCCAAAGAAGTTCCATAATAAGAAATGCTTGTGTGTATTGGGTTCCCACACTCACATTGCTGGCAGAGAAGACCGGTACTACTTTCTGCTCAGCGTGATGAAGACATAAAATGTACTCCTGAGAGTCTGTGAAATTATGTAGCTTTCTGTCTGCTGGTCTCTACTCTCAGTCTTTACAAACGGATCAAGCACATAGAGCTATTTATCAATGAACAGAACTGGACTGTAATAAACTCCTCAGTTAGATTTGAGAAGGAGCTGCAGAAAACTATTTTTTTGGTCACACAAACAAGAGAAACCAGTTGTGAACATAATAATTACATTTATCAGCTTTTTAGTCAGAATGAACGTCTAATAGCATAATATACATATCCAGCAAAGAAGAAGAACAAAAAAAAAAAGAATGTACTTTATTAATCCCCTTAAGGAACTTACTTATCATGTTCATACTGTGTGTATGTGTGTGTGTGTGTGTGTGTGTGTGTGTGTGTGTGTGTGTGTGTGTGTGTGTGTGTGTGTGTGTGTGTGTGTGTGTGTGTGTGTGTGTGTGTGTGTGTGTGCGTGTGCGTGTGCGTGTGTGTGTATAAACACAACATTACAGACTGTGATTATGCCCACCTTCTCTTTCATCTTCTCAATTTTCCTTACAAAGCTGCGTCTGGGCTGGCGGTCCTCGTGACGCAGGAGGTTCACGTTCAGATCACCAGACTTGCTGAACTGTTTCTCCTCCTGCTTCTCTGCATCCTTAAGCTTGATCTCTGCACTGATGCTCTCCGTGTGGTACATATGGTACGTTTTCATCACCTGCCAGAGTAGCACAACCGACAGGACGTTAAGGAGACTGACATGATTTAAACATACATTTCAGATCCTGTCAAACGACGTGACAATCAGAGGATTCCCTGGTTTTACAACCAGTACATTCAGGAGTTGCTGACTGAAAAAGACAACGGATAACTCATCGAAACGCATATAATTAATGTAAAATTAGAACTGGAAGTCAAGTAATTTCCACAATTTTTATAATGTCAAATATCTTCAGTTTCAACCCCTAAAATTCAGGAGTTGTTGTTTTTATTTGTCATAAAACAGAAACAAATGTTATCTTTGGGTGATGATGATAAACATCAGATATACTGAAAATTTTAATGTGGATTCTGAGAAACTAAGAATTTTTTCCTGTGTCTAAACATTTCACATGTTAAACAGTTAATCTGTGAATAAAACAATGTAAAACAATAGATTGATAATGACCGTGGTGCACTGGCGTCGTGCCCAGAGTGTCCCCTGCCTCACGCCCTATGCCAGCTGGGATAGGCTCCGGCTCCCCGTGACCCGCTACGGCGGATACAGCGGTGGTACATGACAATGAATGAATGAATTGATAATGAAAATTTTGTTTGGAAAATAATAAAGAGTACCGATAACAGGATACAGTAATAAAGTAAAAGGTTTCTATGATATACAACAATGATTACGACTTAACCACCAGTCCAAATGTAAAAACTTAAAACAACAACACGTCTTTATTTCTGCTCACATATCCACACCTGGACAATGACTCACATTAATACTGCTGTTGTGTTGGACACTATTTTCACTTCTCCAAATAGTGAAAATAGTGTCACCTCAATGCCATTTTCCTTCAAAAAAGGTTTGATTTGGACTTTTTTTGTGGTCTGCTGGATCCATTTGCGCTGCTGCACAGATGTCACTACATGTGAACTATTTTAAGAGACTCTAGCAGCTAAAGTTGAGTGGCTTTCCTGGCCACTTCATCATTTTTGACAGAAATGCTTCATTATCCATCACCTATTTTCTGTTTCCTTATGCAGCAGAGTGACAGCATTATTTTCTGTTCTTCGCAGTAACTTATTCAATTTGATCTCTACTAAAGATCTTCAAACACACTATCATCCAACCCCAGCATGATGTTGACAGGACTACAGTGACAGGATCCTTCATTAGACAAGACAGGAGCATCCTGAGTCTTTCATAATTCATCCCAGATGTTCAGTGAGACAGGCTCTCCTCTTGGAGGCTCATTCTTGAGCCTCATAAAAGAAAGTCCAGATGTGCAATGTGAGCGTTCACTATTTTATTTGGACACCTTGGGATGATGTCATTTATTATTTTCCTGTGAACAAGTACATAAGGCTCACTTAGTGATGAACTTGAGCTACAAAGTTTCTTTTATCTCCACGGGTGAATCTCATCAAAATAGTGTTTGTTGTTGGGCAACTTGCCACTATAATCTTCCACTGACCTACAACCCTGTAATGTTGACATTAACCAGTGTTCTCTATTTAGTTATTCCCTTTTCAGTGCTGGAATAAGAGCAACTCCTCTCCAGGCAACGTCAGACAACAACAATAACAGAATGACAAAAGTAAGAAAGAAAAAAGACATGTGAGGTAAAAAAATAAATACTTCAAATAAGAGCAAACATCTGTTCTCTACAATGGCGTAGTCTGTCCAAAACCAGAGAGACTATGGCATTATGAGCAACACTCGTTTCCTTCAAGGCATTCCTTCCTTCTGTCATTTTTAGATTCCTTTGATGATGTACTATATTTCAAGCAAGCCACTTTCAAGTTACCTGATGACAAGATCTGCAAGTAATTTTCAGAAAAACTGAATTTACGTAAGTCTATTTGATGTATTTAACTAGTCAGTCAGTTTGACTAGAATCTCTGACTGGCTCTGGGTAGGAAACTCTGTTTTTAGTTCATTCCCACATTGTCTCCTCCTAAATTATTATCTCATATCTCTGACTCACAATTATTTGCCATTTCTAAATCAAAAAGGGCTTGAAGGAATACTGCTACAAAAGACAAAGGCTGCCCCATCATTTAGTACTTGATTTTCCCAGATCACAACATAGAACCAGAGGATGACTGCAGCTTCTCTGTGGCCGCACCAAATTTCTAGTGCAAATTTCACCTTCCCACTTTACAGGAAAGAATAATAGGTGGGTCACGTTTCATGACATAAACTATGAAGGCTGTGTGTCGGGTAAAGCATGAGAAATGGAAATAATATTAAAATAGTAGCTACAGATTTGGCCAAAAACAATATCAAAAGTTATTGTTAAACTGTTGAAATGAATCTTCTTCTTCACCTTTCGGCTTTTCCCTTCAGGGGTCTCCACAGCGAATCAGTTGCCTCCATCTAACCCTGTCTTCTGCATCCTCTTCTCTCACACCAACTACCTTCATGTCCTCTTTCACTACATCCATAAACCTCCTCTTTGGTCTTCCTCTAGGCCTCCTGCCTGGCAGTTCAAAACTCAGCATCCTTCTACCAATATATTCACTATCTCTCCTCTGGACATGTCCAAACCATCTCAGTCTGGTCTCTCTGACTCTATCTCCAAAACCTCTAACATGTGCTGTCCTCTGATGTACTCATTCCTGATCCTATCCTTCCTGGTCACTCCCAAAGAGAACCTCAGCATCTTCATCTCTGCTACCTCCAGCTCTGTCTCCTGTCTTTTCATCAGGGACACTGTCTCTAGACCAAACAACATCGCTGGTCTCACTGCAGTTTTGTACACTTTTCCTTTCATTTTAGCTGAAACTCTTCTATCACACATCACACCTGACACTTTTCTCCACCCATACCATCCTACCTGTACACACTTCTTCACCTCTTTTCCACACTCTCCATTGCTCTGGACTGTTGACCCTAAGTACTTAAAATCCTCCACCTTCTTGATCTATTCTCCCTGTAACCTCACTCTTCCACTTGGGTCCCTCTCATTCACACACATGTACTCTGTCTTACTGCGGCTAACCTTCATTCCTCTCCTTTCCAGGACAAACCTCCACCTCTCTAGCTTCTCCTCCACCTGTTCCCTGCTCTCACTGCAGATCACAATGTCATCTGCAAACATCATAGTCCATGGGGATTCCTGTCTAACCTCGTCTGTCAGCCTGTCCATCACCATAGCGAACAAGAAGGGGCTCAGAGCTGATCCCTGATGCAGTCCCACCTCCACCATGAACTCCTCTGTCACACCTACATCACACCTCACCACTGTCTTACAGTCCTCATACATGTCCTGCACTGCTCTAACATACTTCTCTGCCACTCCAGACTTCCTAATACAATACCACAGTTCCTCTCTGGGCACCCTGTCATAAGCTTTCTCCAGATCTATAAAAACACAATGCAGCTCCGTTTGGCCTTCTCTGTACTTCTCTATCAACATCCTCAAAGCAAATACTGCATCTGTAGTACTCTTTTTTGGCATGAAACCACACTGCTGCTCACAAATGCTCACTTCTGCCCTTAGTCTAGCGTCCACTACTCTTTCCCATAACTTCATTGTATGGCTCATCAGCTTTATTCCTCTGTAGTTGCCACAACTGTTGAAATGAATATAAGATATAAAATAAGCAAGTGATAAACAACCCAATTTATAAAAATCATAGTTAATGCAAACTTTTCTTTCACTAAATATTCCTTTTTCCAGCAAAAACATGCTGCCAGTGGAAATAGTGGAGAACACAATGATTGAATAAATGACTGATTGAATGAAAGCTATTCATCAGCAATTTCTGAAAGAGATTTTCAGCATTGTTGTTAACAAAAGAACAATTGTGTTTTACACTGAAGAGCAGACATCAGACACAAGGTGCTGCATCAGAAAGATAAGCTGGGCTGAACCTTTATTCATCCCGACTGGGATATTAAATCAGTGTAGCAGGAAATTAAAAGACGTTCACGCCAAGGAAATTGGAATTTTACAGAAAATTGGCTTTTGCTCCATTTTTTGTGTCAGGTTTGGTATCAATGATGAGGCACACAGAACAGGGTCTGGACCCTCACTAACATTCTGCTGCAGAATCACACTGACAACAATATGTTAATAGCTTCAGTCTTGCATCTATCTTACCTCTTACTGACCAGCTAGGATTCCAAGAAGGATTTGTCTTTTGGCAGTCATTTAAAATACCACAAGGCAATCACCATACAGCCAAATTATTGATTTTGCCATTTATAAACGATTAAATGCTCACAAGGGTGCAATCCTTAAAAATTTATATACTTGTTGTTCCGTGAAAGTCAGACTTTTATGTCTGTCTGCAAATTGTAAAATTTTCCAATCATTTAGCTTCATTTGTACAGCTGGCAAAAACATTTTGTCCCAGAGAGCTTCACGATGGCATCATTTCAACAACAACAAATTTCTGCCCTTTGAAAATGATAAACAGAATCCAGAGACGAAAGATTTTTAAAAATCATGCAAGAAGACCCTAAAACAGGGATAGGCCATGATGGATGGAGAAGAAACTATTAAATGTGAAAATGTGAGCTCTACTGTATATTTTTTAACATTTTTATTAACTAACACAAAACTAATTTAACTGGTAAGGCTGATAAGATTTTCCTTTCAAAAGATTGTTTTCCTTTTACTATCATTTATGCACTTTGATAATCATAAGCTCTGTATAATACTGTCCTGTTTAAGCATCCAAATGTACAGATGGCAGGATCAGGGAGGGTTGCCAGCCCCTTTGGTAGTTTGACTCTCCTCACATTGCATGGATGAATAAGTCATCTAAGGCAGCTATGTCTTGTATTTGGTTTCCCCTCAGGGAACAGGAGATTGCTGAAGCAGCCTGGAGCTCATCCAGTTCTTGGCACAAAGCCCCCATCGATAAAAGCCAGACTCCATAGCGGTGCAGCACCACAGCGTGCACCGCATATGCTCATCGACCTATAACTGACACTTGAGTTCTGAGAGTTGTGACCAATTTGCGGTAGAATAAGGCAAAAGTTAACACAAAAAATGTAGACGCAGCAATATAAATAGAAATCTTATCATAAGCTTACAGGTCATTTAAATAAAACAGATAAGGTGAGCTTCAAAAACATCCTGTTTGTTAAAATTGCTCTATCATGTCATACGAATCTGACAGGAAAAAGATTTTAAATTTCACTTAAAAAAAGGAGGAATACAATTAAATACTAATTATGTGTGACATTGGCGCTGACACCCATCCAGCCCTTTTTTATTTATATCAACACTTATTGGAACCAGCTGTCGGATGACTACTTCGACAAAAAAGGAAAGAAATCAGGGACTGGATAAGACCAGTGTTGAAATGAGGGATGAGGAATCAATCTGTACAGATACGGTAAATGTGTAACTTACAGTGTAGAGTTCATTTGTCACCTTCACCAGCTCCTCGTGCATCTGGATCCCAATGTCCTTGCTCTATAAGACACAGCCACAAGAGAGAAAACAAACGACGTTTTAGGCTTCAGCTGTGATCTGCTTAGAACAAATTGCCATTTGTGCTGACACTGTGACTTGAGGGGTCAGAGAGAAATATCTTCACATTTATTTGGACAAACTGACACCAAAACTGGTGACGATATTCACTGACATCAGAGGATGAATCTCACTGACCTTGACAGTTTCCTGAGTTTACATCTGGTGGAACCAGTAGCTCAGTATTTCCACTTTTCAAACACTTTGAATCATTATTTTGCTCTCCATCCAACAGTTTGGATGTCTGGTATTCTTTTTGACTGTAAATCGTAGTTTTTATTCTAAACATGCTAGTAAATGAAACTAGGTGAAAGCCAAAAGCACAGTGATTGTTTCTGTTCTGGCTCCTTTTTCCAGTCAAACATTCTGTACTGCCCTGAAAACTTTGTTAGTTAAGATGAGACTCTCAGATCAATGAGATGGAATGTGGGGCTGTGAAATTCTTAGTACAGCACAGTACACATTTATATGTGACTAATAATTACACACTGACATATTATTTCTGATTATTACATTTTACATGGTACAACAGAGATTTGGCACCGAGTCCCAATCAGGCATGCATTGGTCTGAATGTGATAAATGTGGAGCGTCCTCAGAGAGATACAGCAGCTGGTGAATGGCATCTTTATGCATCAGTGGCTACAAAGTGAGACAGACTGCTGCAGAAAGGAGCAGGGGGGGGTTCAGCCAGCCAGTGAGACTGTGATGCAACACAATGCAAGAGCTTTGGCAGGTCATACATTCTGTGAGAGCCCTTATAGTAAGGCTGAATGTACGATTTGAATGGCTTCAAAAAAAAAAAGAAGCTCAGCATCACTTGCTGTTTTCCTTTAAGAAAATTGTTTCACTGGAGGGTCATGAGCATCAAGTAGACATAGGAAAATGTAACTTCTTCACATACTTGATTCTCTTACTTTAAACAAATCACTTGAGATTGTTTTCCTTGATTAACCAAAACCTCTTTTCCATAAAATGTAGAAATATTACTGGAACATTATTAAAAATTCTCTCATTTAAAGTTGTTATTTTGTGTTTCATAACTTGTAGAATTGTAACTTCAGCCCAAATAATGAGCTGTTGTATTGTGATTGCATACAACATTTAAATCTGTATTTTTTTGCAGCTTTCATTGGACAAGAGACGAAGTTCAACCTAACAAGCTACAAGTTCATCACATGGAAAAACAAACGCCCAGTTACCCCCTATTACCCCCAAAAGGACAATTTAGAGTCACTAGTACATCTCTGCTATGTGATTTTGGACAATGGGAAGAAGTACTGGAGAACCTGGATGAAACCTAAGCAAAATCTGAAAAGTCCCATGTTCCCTGATGGATTTGAACCGAGGACCTACTATGAGGCTGAATTCATACTGTATATATCAAGGCCTTGGGGCTTCCCATGTCCAACAATGGGGGAAGGCGGGAGCCAGGGACCGAAGGGCCATGGTCCAGGAAGAGGAGCGAAGCCTGGAGGAGGAGGGCCGGAGGGCAAGGGCAGTGAAGCTGGGGTCCCAGGGAGCCTGGACCAGATGGGACCTACCTAGGAGGAAACTCATCGGGAGATCTCTGGAGACTGGAGCCTTTCCGTATCTCCTCCCCCCTAAGAGCAGTCTATGATACACTGCCGACACCAGCAAACTTGCACAGGTGGGGCCTGAGGAAGGATCCACTGTGCAAGATGTGCGGGGTAATAGGAACCATGGCGCACATCCTGCACGGGTGTAAGGTAGTACTAGCCCAAGGAAACAAGTTGTGCCATGACAAGGTGCTCATGACACTAGCTAACACCCTGGAGCAGGAGAGATGCAAGAAAAGACAACCACATGGGAAAACAATGCTATCTATTTTGTTCAGGAGGGACAAAAGCCATCAGCCACAGTTTCAACAAGAAGCAACCTACTCCAAAATGCCCAGTCATGGGAAATGAAGGTACACCTGGGGGGAAGACTACAATTTCCCCAGGTTGTCAAGACAACCCTGAGGCCAGAAGTGGTAATGTGGTCTGAAGAGGCAAAGAAGGTCATCCTTGTAGAACTTACAGTACCATGGGAAGAGGGTTGTGAGCAGGGATTTGAGAGAAAGAGCACCAAACACCAGGATCTCTTGTATGACAGCAGTGATTGCAACAATGGCTGTTCCCAGCCGAAGTCGGCTGTAGAGGATTCCCTGCCCAGCTATTGGAATAAAATGGAGGGAGAAAAAGACAGGAGGTCGCAGGATGGGGGAGGCAGCAGAGAGAGCCTCTTGCTGGTTATGGAGCAAGAGAGAGGAGCTTTACTGGAAGCCAAGAGGAGGAGATGGGCAGTGATTTGGCCACCACTGCTGGTCCCCCAATGGGAGGATGTCGTGGTTCAGGGTCGAAACACCTGATGATCTTGGTTATCACCTGATGACATCAACTCCTCCTGGCCAAGGCTACATTTACCGAAAGTGAATGAAGGAGAAACATCTTTGGATGTAATTATAATCAAGATAAATATAATTTATATGGTTCAACTTGATGAAGTTTCTGTCAACACCTGCGCTTTCTATACTTTATCAATTTGTCACATCAAATAAAAAATCATCAACAGGTCTTTCATTTCATTCTGATTACCTTTTCTCTAGAGATCAATGATGTTTGATCTCATTTATTGCCTTCCCAGTGTGTGTGTGTGTGTGTGTGTGTGTGTGTGTGTGTGTGTGTGTGTGTGTGTGTGTGTGTGTGTGTGTGTGTGTGTGTGTGTGTGTGTGTGTGTGTGTGTGTGTCGGGCAGGGAGGGGGGGCAGAAATATCTGAATGGAGCAGAATAAGCAGACCGCAGCTCACCTACAGGAAGGACTGCAAGGTGAAAACAGGGCTCTGATGTTTGGACAAGACCTCAGTCATCTGTGCTATGTGCTGACATTGAGCCAAATGTTCACTAGTTGGAGAAACAAGGTGCTGCACTGGTTTTGGTCCAGGGGGTCTCAGTTTCACGTCTCCTCACATCATTTTAACTATTCTCATCTCATACACTGTGCTGATGTTTACTGACATAAAGGTAACAATATGAGGCTCATTATGGAAAAGTTTCTTCAATCTACATGGTCTCTGAACTTTGACATTTGAAGGCTGGTTATTAGAGAGAAGAAGGAAACAAAAAGGGCTGACCTTCTTGAAGAGGCGGATCACATCCTCGCTGATCTGAGCCAGGCGAACAATGACATTGTTGGTGTAGATGTCGCTGAGGGTGGCGTGGTCACGGCTCTCGCGTCTCGTCTGATTAAGCACCAAGTACCAGCAGTTCACCGAAGACAGCAGGTGTTGGTCTTTTCTGAAAGCAGGGGGAACATTGATTTGTTTTAATAAGCAGGTTAGTCAAATTTCAACCAATGACAGGAAAAATAAATGGATTGAAAAAGTTACGTCACTTCATCCAGCCGGGTACATGAATGACTGAATCAAGGCTCTTTACTAAATATCTACAAAATTATACACTTCTTAGCCTGACAAATAGGATTCTACAAGAGAAGTCAGGAAATCAAAAAAGCGATGATCGCTCCTCTTCTGTAACTCATAAATGTCTGTAAAGAGCTGCATCAAAAATTCCAAACACGTTTCAGCTCAGACTGACAAACTGACATTGCGGTGAGGGTTTGATGAACAATTTCTTTTCTTCATCTCCCATTTTGATGTTGGCCTCAGTGAATGAATTCCACCCTCATTTTAAATAATGCTCTGTTCAAATGAGGCATCAATTAATGCATAATGCTGGTGACCATAATGATGCAGAGACCCATGGGCCCTGATTGCTGTATAATCAGTTTAAACCGTCTCCGCCTCAGGTGCTTTCAAATAGAAAGACCAAGACATTAACTGGGGACACGCACACATACACATAATCCTTTTATACCCCCACCATCGTCTGGTTCCTATCGGAACATTAATCAATCAACCAGCCCTGAGGAGGAGACAAAGAGAGACAGTGAGAGCAAGTGAGACAGCGAGAAAGAGAGAGAGAAAATGGTAGGAGAGAGGAAGAGCAGGGTGGGGGATAGAGTTTCATTGTGGACCAGAAAGAAGGGATGAGTACCACTAACATCAATGATTCCTCCAATCAGAGAGCGTCCACAAGACTAATCACATCTCATAAAGTCAGTATCTAATTACACCAGAGCCTTTTATTTTGCCTTTTTTTTTCTTTGACTCTCACCCTAAACAATCATCAATCGGACTAACTGGACACAGCAGCTTCATAACATCTGCATGTGGCAACAAAAGGATGGCACTTGTAGTTAACGTCCTCAATCCCCATATTACTGGGCCTCAATCTTCAACACTGGATTAGCAATTTGGTCCTGAGAAGAATTTTGTCTCAAAGGCTAATTCACCATAAGAAAACAATAATGGTGAGTTGAATGCACATTGAAAATCCAGCAATCAATCTATTCTATGTTCCACCCTTGCATTCAAGAAGCAAGAATATAATAATTAAACTGGACATGATTGATCGGCTGTGTCGGAAATCTGATGAACCCAACTGACAGACAATAAACACAAAGGATAGGATTTTATTTTCCAACAACACAGGACCTAATTCAACAACATTGCCATTCGCTCCACTTGGATGCCCTTCTCCTATAGTCTCACCACCCCTCATGTTTTACCAGTTCTGGTTGAGCGACATATCTTCCTGTAAGGAATGCAGCTCCTTGGTGTGTAATTGCTGTTTGCTGTTAAGAGGTTTAAGGATTAAACATCTCCACTCGCTGCTAATCCCTAAAAGTGGTCAGAGATGCTTCATCACATCCCTAAGCGCACCCAATATTTGCCCATTTTCATCCTTCCGCTCCTTCCGCCCAGGAGGTAAATCCGCTGCCCTCCTCTGATATTTGAAAGTGCTGCAGTCCCAAAATATAAGCTACTAAGTGTTGCTTTTGTCACTTTTTTTGGGTGTAAGCAGATGTAGCTCTGACTTTAGAAGAGATAAAAAACATACAAAAAATACCTTCTCCCATCTTTACTCCCACTTCTCCATACTTAATTCTTGTAAAAAGCTGAAAGCAGATGAAATCCTATGGTCAATTAACCTACAGGGCTTCAAAAGGGGTTGGTTTTGGATCCCTCCGAGCCCTCTGTGTTTCTACACAGGATATCATTAACATGCAGAAGGTAAACGATGAGCTCTGAGAGTCTCTGGAGATGTGGGAGGGAAGAGGAGGAGGAGAGTGGAGTGCGGCTCTCTGGCATCCTGTTACATCCGTCTCATCCTTCAAAGCATCGTCTGACTCTCTCAGTGGTTTTCTACTGGATCTGTGCTTCCTCACTTCTCCTGTGAGTCAGAAACATACATGCAGTATCATCTGAGATCCACATGGAAGATCAGATGCAGGGAGAAGTGAACTGATAAAAACATCTACAGTCAGAGACTGATGATGACGACAGGGTTCACCCATAATGTGAATGCCTTGAATAGGTAAAACCATTGCATTTAACAGTGCACATGTATCAGCCATGGTTGCACTGGATCACCAAATGTGGTGTGATGTGTCTGATCCAGGATTTCCTAAAGAAAGTGTGGATTTATTGACCCAGGACTCGGGTCTGTGAAGGCCTTTAATCCCCTCCACACTGCCTGCCTCCTGCTTATCAATGAAACAGCTGAGGAAGAGCAGACAGAGCCAAAGTGTTTAAAAAGACAAGGAGAATGTGGGCACACGCCTTGCCATTTTAATTCTTCATGGCTCTGTATCAAGCGAGGCTTCAATATGCTTCATTGTTGATTTGCACATCATTTGGTCTCTTTCCTTTTTCCTTTTCATGAGGCGACACTGCAAGTATTTGATAATGCACAGCTGCTCGTAGGGTCTGCAGCAGAGCCTCAGTGAGCAGGAGAAAGGGACTGACAAGATCTGAAAAACAAAGTGGAAACCAGTTAATCTATTGATGATGAACATGCTGACTTCCTCCAGCTGAATACTTGATTTAGAATGGACTGCTCTGTTAAAGGAAACCAAGTCTGGCTTGATGCATTTCAACCTTTCACACATTGCACCTCCTGACAGCAGCCATGAGTCAACAACAATCATAAAGGGACTAATGCTTCCTGTACATTTGTGTCAGCAATTGAAGTACATAATCACACTCTTCAATACTTATTAGAAATTTCCTGGATCAATGAAATCCTTTTCAAAACTTTGCCTTGTTCAATGAACAGAGATACCTCTTGAACATGATCTGGCCCTGTGAAGATATCGAAGCCCCTCCAACCTCGCTGGCTCCCAAAACCAATCACTTAAATAAACACCAAGAGACAAATGCACGAGCACACACTGACTGAGTTGAACACGACTGCAAGCCCCCTCTTATCTTACTCCGACAGGGTATTTTACATGTCAATATCGCTTGAGCTTCTATCTTCCTTCCTTTCTGATGGTGCCGTCTTAGGTCTGAATATGTCTGCAAGATAGAATGACATTACGTATCCACTCCATTTTAATGGAGAACATTATGAATGTCATTCAACCTGAAATGTTAGCCCCATTATAAAAATTAAGTTACAGTAGCTACTGTCTCTCAGGAATCATGAAGAAGCAAGGAAAAGGAAGCGTTGCACTATGTAGCACAGCAACAGCAGCATAAACCTGGTAAGTAACCTCTCAGTGATTCTTTTTCTTGTGGCAAATAAGTTGAAGAATGAAATGATCCTTTGGGTCGCTGGCAGCGGAGCTGCAGTAGCTGTAAATCACAGCAGCGTTCAGCTTGCTAATGAATGTGCACCGGAAGGGCTCGACACACACAGACTGTGGAGTGATTCAACATCACATATGGAGTCCATCTTGGTCAAGAAGGGTTCATTTTATTGTGCTGTGTGATTATATATAAATCAAATGTATATGTATGCACAGAAGGCTGCTTCTGAAGCACTCCTCTACAACGCAGCAGAGCGCAGAGCTTGAAGTACAAATTCAGCCTCAATGAAAGACCATGACAAGAAGGTCAAAGTGTGTTGGGAGGGGGATCACTGATCTGTTATAACTGATATAATATCAAGTCAAAGATTACAGAGACTACACAAAAGAAGTAAATTTCTGCAGAAAAAAAGAGGCTTGAAATGGTTTTGTGTATTTTTAATGGTGCATGGTCACTTTAAATGAATGGTTCATTGTTATAACAGTTCAGAATGGAAAAAGAAAAAAGAAAAACTTTCTTTTGTATTACATAATTGAATGTTGCTGTATGAATTTTAGGTAACACAGACTGATTGAAACTGACACCCTCCATAGCATGACACCCATGGTTGTTACCTCAAACCGGCACTTCCTCTGTGGTCTGATAAAGCTTCAATTTTTGAGGCCCTGTTGTTTGGTCCTTTCACGGTTTTGGAGGGTCTGTGTGGTCATCAGGAAGTAAAATATCAGACAATTGAAACCTGTGTCAGAGGTCCGCGTGTTTTTTCTTCTGCTTGTCTTTCAGTGTGTGAATAAGATCAACTGTACGGCCCAAAGGTTGAGCCCCCATGTCTCTGCAGCAGCACACCCCTGTCTACTATCAGTCACATGCCAGAGTAAAGCATGTCTGCTTGAACACAGCTGGTCTCAATTATCCAGCCAAATCCCACCGGACACACACTCTCACACATTGCTCTACTTCATACAGTACCATAAGTGTTTCTGTGATCTTAAATGTTCAAATATTTCAATATTATTTTTACTTAGCTGACATATTTTGCAATTGTACACCCACTGTAACAAAGTAATCCTATCACTCTATGTGCACACATAAATATACAGTATGTAGGCCAATATTCATATACCAGAGGGGACTCCTGGAAAAATTGAACAGGATTACAAAAGTACTGCATGCACACAAACTGTGTCTTGCATGCTACACTGACTCAAACCTTCCTGAAATAGCTGATTTTGGGAGATGTGCCTAATTTCATGCTCTGCGTGAATAATGATTCAATGTGTTGGTGCTCGTTTTTGTCCGGATTGCTTCTTAGATTTTGGTCTGTGTGGAGTGTGAGGTAATTCTAAAGTGATGATATTCAGTGGCCTGAACTATTTCTTGATCACTTCACTTTTCTTGTCTTATACTTTGCATTTGTTTCATCAAGAGTAACAATACAGATTATATATATATATATATATATATATATATATATATATATATATATATATATATATATATATATATATATATATATATATATATATATATATGTGTGTGTGTGTGTTATATGTAACAGCCAATAAATACCAAGTAATATCATGTTCTCATGGCTTACATATGTAGGATAATCAATAACTTTACTTCGCAGTATTTTCAAGAAAAGTTCTAAACATTTGGTTTATGCTTATCTGAGGCTAAGCCAGGTTTGGTTGTTGTGAGAAAACGTGGATCATTACAATTAGCATCTCTGTAGTGATCTTTGTTGTCTGCTGCTCCGAGAATTTATATGGAACATATAGCATGAAAATTGTGAAGTCTTCTTCTAAACTAAAAAAAATATCAACACCAGGTAATCCACAGACTAAAACATGAATCATAGGCGAGAGGGAGGTTATTTCCCACTTTGTGGCCCTGGCAACTTGTCAAGGGTGCACCCCCTCTCACCCAATGCCAACTGAGATAGAACCCAGCTGCCCCTTGGAAGGATGAGTGTGATAACATTTCGTGCTCACAAAAATATTTCAATGATCCACAGAAAATCCAACAGCCCACTCAGGAATGAGCCACAAAAATGACGGCGTAAAGTGTGCAAAAGTTTAAACTCACTTGAACTGCTGGTGCTCCCTGGAGCTGCGGATCTTGGAGGAGAACCTCTCAGCCAGTTTCTCTAAGCTGCGTGAGTATTCCAGCTCGATCTCTGCCTTTCGGCGGAAGAATTCTTGCAGGTCTTGCAGCAGCTGGATCCGAGACTCAGACTGTTGCTCCAAGCATTTGAACTGCTCCACCAGCTGGTTCCGGATCTCTGTCCATCAAAACACCAGAAAAAATTATTATATGAGTCAGAACTTTCACTATTCTGGAAAACATTCACTGGTAAAACATGTTAATTAATGCATTTATGTGAAGTTTATTATATCATTACTGTAATTAATGGACATTTTTTAACATAGTCATATGAAGTTGTGGGTGTAATTGATCAATTACAATACAGAGTCCATCAGTCTATTTGGTACTTGATATTTTTTTCATGTTGATTTTTGAACACAAAATTGTTGAGAGTGATTAATCAGCCCCTATAACAAACATGAAAACACTTCACAAACATTTATAGGACTGCTGACAGGCTGTTCCAGCAGGGTTCCAGCTAAATCTGACATCAGGTGCTGTCTAAAAACTTCTGGACCAAACACTGATATTCAGAGGATAACTGCATTTAGTTTATCTCCAAAAGCTTAACTAACTCAATTACACTAACTTGAAAAATATCTCACTATCAAGCACCTTTAAGATTCTTGAAGAATCGTTGCCCTATGACTTAAGGATGCAAAACAAAAGGAGAGCATGAGCTTATTTCCAATTGTCTGTAAAACATTATAGTGCTAAATTTTGTAGGTACTACATAGGTATATTTTACAAGCACAAAATTCATTACGATGAGAAGCGAAGCTCCATGCAAAGTAAATACAATGACCCATGAATATAATAAGACTGTACGTTGTGGATGCAGGATCAAAATGGTTTCAAGAGAAGCTAATAAACACCCACAAACGCTTCTTCTAAAGAGGAGCCAGTTGCTGACATGCAGACTTCAGACCCTTCGTACCAGTGGGAAAACATGAGAGAATCCTGATCCATCTTTGTAAAGCTGTCAACAGTAACGGATCCTTTGCTCTGGAACAGCAAAATGACCATTTCACAGGACAAAATCCTGACAGAGCTCCAATAAACAGGATGAGTGGTTTTTACTCTTGACAAGACGAAGGACACCTCACAAGCTAATCAGCAGACTTGATCTTGCATATGATCGCCATCTCATCTCATGCAAAAGATGATCCATCCTCATATAAAAAACACTGTTAACTCACAGTTCAGTTACTAACAGAATTTAAAGATCCAACATTACAGTACAGCCAGTTGTGGTTTCATCATGGTGTTTATCTTCTTATTGATTGATTTATTTTCATCTTTCGGAATTCCGCAAATGAATCCTTTTGATGACAAAATAAAGAAGAGTGCTTCCTAGATTTCTTTGCACGATTTTAAATTTATTCATGTATGATGATGAATTCCAACAGGGTTACAGGATCACATTTTGTACCCTGTCTCCAGTACAGAATATATTCAGCTCTTCCTTAAAGCTTCTGCTTCAAATCACCACAAAACGTCTACACAAATGCATTTGAAAGCAACAAAAAACAAAAAAAATTCCAAAATGTGTGTCACTGCATGTTGTGACATCCTTGAATTGCAACACCATTGCAGGGTTTTCCACTGCATAATAGGGCCAAAGGCTGGATACTATTTATCTGAGCCGAGGCAGTGACACTGTTGGGTGAACAAACTGCTGACTGAATGGTGAAACCGCAGCAGTGAAACACACTTTCCACGTTTCCCTGCCGAGGATCTCTGTCTTTGAATTGAAACGATGATTGTGAGTGTTGTGTGGGTCAGCTTTTTCTCTCCCTGTGATGTTGTGCCGTCTGGCCTCAGCCTCAAGCAGCATGCTTCTGTGGTTAACCATCATCCCCAGCCATCCCCTTCATCAAAGGGCCACCCTCTCCCTCCCAACTCTGAGAGATGGAAGTTTTGTTTTTAGTGAAAGCCCTGAACTACTCTTCAGTCCTGTCAGGAATATCTTTCCTTCTCAGACTTTGAAGATTCGCTCCTGTTGTGTTTTCAGTATAAAACAACAGTCCCAATGCAGGTGAGCAGAGAGAAGCCCATCAGGAACGTCACACTGATTTAACATTAGTTACAGGGGAACACTTCAGAAACACTTCTTCCACAGAAAGGGGAAATCTGAACCAGCAGCTGTAGTTCTGCACTTTGACAGAGGAGTTTGGAAAAATAGGTCATGCACACCAGAAGTGTGCCCTTCCCTTGAGCAAACGCAGAATTATTCCTTAAGTATTCCCAGCTCTTTGAGTGGCTTCATTGGTTGTGGTTTACACAAAGTGAATGACTCCTCTTTGGCTCTTTTCAATATGTGAGGAGGAGGAATGCTGTGAATGTCGGCATGCAGCACAAGTGAAGACAAATGTTTATCTTTTTGACCACAGCTAAAACAAGCCCCTTGTGCTTTTATTTCAGTGCTTACATCAAGGAATTCTTCCGATATTTGTAATTGTCTGATCTGATTGCTGCAGGTAAAGAAAAGAACAGACCAACATTTAAATCGCAGATAAAACATTGAGCAAGTTTTCTGACACCAAGCAAACCGTTACTGGTCAAAACCACCAACAAATGAAAAGCTTTATGAGCTACTTATAGCTCTTCTCTGTGTTATGTATGTAATACATAACTAAAGGACATGCGGTTTGTGTTGAGCAACCCATGTCATGCATGGCATGTTGACTTGGATGCAGCTTTAGGAGATGTTTCATTTTCATCTGAGGTGATCTGAATTCAAAAGAACAACTTGCTTCTGAGCTATAATAATGTACAGATAAAGCAGCTTGTTCCCCCGATGGGTCTCACAATGACCGTACATATGTCATGTTTAATGATCAGAGTGTTCAAGAGCAAAACCAGTCAATGCATTATTAAAGCATGGACTCATTACCGATGCTCTCTGTTGGACTTAAGGATAGGCCAGAGCTCCGTGTGCAGGAGAGACTATTTATAACTAACCAAAACAACACATCTCCGGTGATTCACAGTGAAGTTAAAGCATCATTGTAGATGCTTCACTAGGTGTGCAGCTATTTGCCACTGCAGACCTACTGTGTGTGCCACCACTCTGACTTACTCAGTCTTGTTTTGGGTGGAGAGAGGGTGGGGTTAGCTTGAGAAAAGAATGAGGGGGGAGCTGCTGAAATATGATCAAACTAACATGAGATCATATATAGGAAGCCTTTATCTTTGTAACATTATCTTTTTCATTTAAAGCCTCATAACAACCTATAGGACCATGTCAAAGACACTTAAGTGTGACAATAGCCAGTGTAATTTTGTGTGAACTTAAATTCTTTGCAATAAAAATTGTCTTTCCAAGTTACACAAACATTTTTATTTTTTTCCTCTGTCACTTACTTGTTGACTATTCTTAAACACTGTGTGTTTAGCACTCAGCTCACCCAGCTGTTGAATCCATTAAATATAATCATGGTCCAATGCATTTCCATAAAAATTTCATAATAACTTCCCTAATCAGTGGTTTTCTGTGGCACCACACGGATGATGGAGAACTATCATGACATGTGTCAGAGTTAGACTTTTTTTTTGTTGTTTTGAGGTTGAATTATCTGCAGACAACCGCAGTTTAAAATACACATTTATCTGAATGCACTCAGTTAATTAAATTTAATAAAAAAAAGTGGAAAGTCTGCTGATTGCTGTGAGATTTAATGATATGTCTGAGCTCCAAGGTAAAATTTTAACATTCATTCTTCAGAGCTTAATTATTACATATATTGTAGATGACAGATGAGTGTATAGTCATGACACTTCACATGGCTGACCCCAAATACTTAGTTCACCCAAATATAAGATCTCTGCTAAACCATGGACAACTGAAACACAATATCTTTCCTTGTTGTCTCAGAGGCCGGAACTGAAAGCAAAGTGGTCGAGCGAAAAAACTGAAACTGAAAACAATGGCAGGATGTTGAAGATCCCTGAACTTTGACCCCAAAAGAGTTGACAGCTTTGTTATAGACCAGAATGAAGATTTCTGACACAGAAGCTAATTAATTTTGGAACAATGTTTAGTGATTAAATCACTGTCTACTGGAGATGTGCTCCACATAAGATCAATTATGGTGATGATAAACATTGAAATTAAGTCTGAAATTTGGTTCAGAGATAATGAAAACACTACAAAACGATTCTAGTTCTACGAGCCCCTGTCCAACTTGTTACAAACGTGTGCATGAACTTCCTCTACAGCTGGATGATGACAACTGGATACAGGGCAAATATTACAAAAGTAATTTTTGCTTTTTCTAGAATTTGTTGCAGTCTCCCTGATTGACACATAACATGAAAATGTACCGCTTTGATGCTTTTCACATTTTATTTGAACTGCACCAAAAAACATCTATCACCCATGTCATTATAACACGTTGTCTGAAATTGTAATATTGAGTTACAGTACATCGTGTGACCTGCAGTTGAAACTGTGACCACTTCCTCCAAACTGTATCACAGCCCAGCAGTGTTCCTGCATGCATTCTTAGCACCTACTTCATGTTCATATGTCAATGAGGATGGCTCAGTTTTATTGAGAACCTTGTCTTGGTTACCAAGTCTGACATTTCAAATGAAGAAAGGTCAAAAACTGAGTTTCTGACCAATATGAATACTCAAATGAGACTAAACACACTCTTGTGTGACTGTTTAATAGTGTTGTACATAAGGAGTGAGAAGGCGCTGTGGCACTTTGTCAAAAATATGAGTGTTCTGGAGGATATAATGGCAGTTTGAAAGATTTTCATGGTTATTTCTCAACTTTTTTCCCCCTACTGAAGTGTGTATTCTCAAAACCACAAATATTTTAAAGCTAGAATGCAATTCAGTCTCGAATGGATGACGTTATTAATGCATAATCTCACCATATCTTTAATTTTTAATTTCTTGCCTCCCTCAGGCAAAAGGCAGTGCAGCACAAAGACGGCCAACAACCTCCCAAACAGATGTAGAAGAATAAAACAAATCCTACGGGGCGTTCCGACAGTTCATCGGCACTTAAAATGAGAACAAGGCATTATTTATTTTTCTAAAAGCCTCAGCATTCTACTGCAGTCAACTGAAAAAATAAGCGGTGATGCACTGGTGCAAGGCTGCAGATTAAGAGGGCCTGTGATATACTGATGCAGTGTGGTGAAACTGGAGCACTGGGGTTTTCTGCAGAGCACCCTAAGGTGAGCAGGTGATAGCGAGCTGCGAGGAGCAGCAGGAAACCAGCAAGAAAAGGTGAGCTAGATCACTACACTGCAAGATAATGAAGATAAAATATTATCTATAGTGAGGCTTGATTGTATACATGCCTTTTTTACAAACATTATTGATTGAAATGCTTCAATCAATGAATAATATGCATTGATCTCAACTGTTTTTTTTAGTACTCTATATATTACATATTGTATATTAATGCAGTGACTGTTAAGGAAAGAACCACTTGCCTCCATGTACTGGTAAAAAGGTAAATTATATATCACATATGCTTCAGAAGGTATTTGACAGTTTGAATATAATGTCCTGTGGCATTCACATCACCATGCAACAACACACAAACTATGTCTACAAGCAAACACATCAGACAAAAGCTGCTCGGAGCCAAATTCATTAAACTAATCCCCAACTCAGCTCTGCAGTATCTGGGCTCGACACTGCAGAGCCCGATTCACATGAAAAACAGAGACAAACAAACCTTATCCAGACTTTAATTCACTCTTCCTGTCCATCGCACCAACTCTCATAATTCAAGTTCCAGTCGTTAAACTAATCCCAATTCTCTGGTATTTCTTTTCTAATCCCCTAATGATTAATGCAGGTTTGGATTCATGAGGGCATGCTCTTCACGTCACTGCAGGTTCTTCTCTGTCTGTCTCTATCTCATCCATTCTCTCATTAGTTCAGACGGCTGCAGCACAGGCACTTAGAGATAAGACAACAAAGCTGTGGCTAATCAATGGCTGGAGCAGAGGTGAGCTGATGGAGCTTCCGACAGCAAGATGCCACCTGTCATTCTGCAGATCATCCCCACCTCTTCTGCCTCCTAATTTTCTGCTGGTTATCTAGTATGTCTACTGTCAAACTAAAAAATCAATTTAGACTCTGATGACAAATTTCATCAAATGAGTTTGTCTTGGGCACCATTTCCCACAATGACATACACCAAGGTTGTGTGCTCTCATTAAAATGTACCCTTCTGATCATTGTTCTGGAAAACAATTTGTGACAGTCTTCTCATGTAAGCCTCTAAAACTATTAGTTTACAGGAAAGCACAATGTGTTTCCTTTCCATTTCCCTTCACAGTGAAAAACTCTTCACTGCTGCTCCCTGACATTCATTCGGTTGTATTGTCAAAGTCAGTCTGATGCTTCAAGGAAGCCTTAGCATGAGCTACAGCAAGCAACACGCCCTTTCACAGCCTTGCTGTCCATCATTGCTGTATTCAGGTTCCAGCTCTGCAAGACCAGACTGAGAGGTATCTCCATGGAAACAGGGGTGTGCACTAGTCCACATAGAGCTTCTTATTGGAGGAGAGTTGCAGTCTGATGGCAGGAGTGAGGAGGAATACAAGGATGAATAGAGAGAGTCGAGGTATAGATCTGCCTGTATTTACGATAAGGCAGCAGGATCAACAGCAGGGCAACTTCTACTGGACAAAAGAAGATTATTAAATTATTAAATTAAAGATTTAATTAAAACTAGAGTTGATAAAGCAGACGTTTAAATATATGCTCTGTGAAATTGCAACTAAAGATGCATTTCAGTTTTTGCAGGTTTCGTGATGAATTTCACTTATTCTGTTACACAATATAGAGAGATCATTGACTGTAAATTACAATTACAGTAAAATAGAAATAAGAAATTACTGCACATGGAAAGTCACAACAGTTTCCCCATTATGTCATTGCACCTGAAGGCAACGGACTCATGATGGTTTGATCCTAACTATGACTTCTTGAACATGAAAATCTGCTCTTAATGTTTGAATGTGTGAAAATGAGTGTCTTTCTGCTTTAGGTCATTTGTCAGACCAAACAATAAATTAAAACAGGGGTTTCCAAACTTTTTCCTGTAAGGGACACATAACTTTTCACTTCTCCAATGGGTGGCCGGGTCAGTTTGTCACAGAAAAACTGTTATGATCGCAGGGATGTAAACATTTATTGTCTTCCAGAACCAAATATTAATAACCCTTTCCAGTTAGTTATGTCATTTGGGAAGGCGGGATAGAAGTCCATGAGACTGTTAGGCTTGAATGTGTCTTTCAGAACATCACAGTTCTGTAACTCAGTCAATTCAACCTGATAAGAAGGCTGGGCTTCATCAATGTCGGCAACAAAGGAGTTCTGCATTAGCAGGTAGTTCACAGAATCGCACACGGAACTCCACCTTCAGCATTTCCAGTGCTTCCACACACCTTTCAGCTGGGAAAAGGATCACTGGGCTCTCTCCAGAGAGCTATTGGGTAGCAGGGAGACAGAGGGGTTTTTTTTAATTTTAATTTACTATACTGATCCCCGTAGGGACACACATTGTTAGTTAGTTGCGTGCACATACACATTAGTCGCATGCACATACACATTAGCGTGTACTGGCCCATAACACACACACACACACACACATAGAGGGTCTGTAAGCATGCAGTTTAGAGGGGTGTAAAGTAGCGGGCATCTCCTTCATGGTGCTTCCTAATGAGCAGCTTATAAAGGGGACAGCGCCCTTGCTCAAGGGCGCCCTTGGCAGTGGTCAGGAGGTGAGTTGAATACATGTCGCAAATAAGTGTCCCCTGGCCTCGTAGCTGCAAGTGAAGGCTGTTCAGCATTTCTGTCACATCTGTTAAAAATACAAGGTGCCATTTCCATTTTGGATCAATCAGCTCTGGAACCGTTTAGTCAGGGAGCATTTTTCTGGTACTGTTCAGGGAGCCGTGACAAATATGGAGGCAGGCCACATCCGGCCCGCGGGCCTTAGTTTGGGGACCCCTGAATTCAAGTATCTAACTTTGGGCTTTAATAATAAAAATTGGGCTTTTTACAGATTTTACAAACAAAACTATTGTTTCAATAAGAATATACTAAATAATAAATGAAATGATCAAATAAATCAGAACTGAAGCTAATCATCAGTTAATGCCCAACTTTGGTCCTCAGTACTAATGAGACTGCTGTGCCACATTTACTTCTATTTCTAACATCACTGCTGAGTGAGAGGGATTTGTGGGTCTTAAATAGGTGCACTCTTTAATCATCTAAAGTAATTAGTGGGATGTGTATTACACTAGTCCATAATAAAGTTAATTTAACAGGTCTCATGCCTACACTACAAGATCTTAACTACTTATATTCTTGGGTACTGACATATTCATGCTGCTGTTATTTTTGTAGCTGCCCTCTCCTTGTTTTGTAAGGTTACTACTACTAGGATGGTTTCATTTCTGACTTTGACTATTGCTGCATCTCATGATATAGAAATCTGTGCACTCTCAAATGTGAGTATAAGAAAGAGTGATTATGTGGGTGACTTCATGTAACAGTGGTTTGAGTGTCTCCCTCCCAAAAACCCTTGAGCAAAGCAAAAGACAATACTTTCATTTGGCTGTCATGACAGGGGAATAGCACATTTCATAATGTCATCCAGAGGAAATGCTTTCACATAGGTCACATTTTTAAGGATATTACATGTGGTAAAAATGAACAATTTGATGTGGACTATTCAAGTTGCCTAGGTTTGGGGATTTGAAAATGGAACCCTCTTCTAATTAGTTAACCTCTTTCTTTTTTCTTTGATTCATTGCTTACCTAATTAACATGTTCCTTCTTTACCATTTCACTTCATCCGTCTCCTTCTCTTCTGGTTTTTACTCAGTGTGTGAACCACAGCTCATCCCTGACATGGGTGTTATTACTAAATAATTACTGGCCCACTCGTGTATCTGTGCATCTGAATTTACTACATTCTACATTACATAATCATTCGGTTGTTAATCGACATAACTGTTCGTGGGGTTTTCAGAAGTTGCCTTACTGACTGCTTCAGTGGCAATTTAATAATAATAATAATAATCCACCTTTATTCGTCCACACAATGGGGAAATTATGTTTTCCACTCCAGTTTTTTTGGTACCACTCCACTCAATTTGGTACCTTATTCCACATTCTGAGGCTGTGAAGGATAAAAATGTTGCATGAAGCGTCCACTAGCCTGCTGACAGTATGGCCATGTCCTTCTTTAATATCGTTTGTTTGTGAGTCCAAACAATTAAGGTGCTTCCTGGGACAAATATTTCGAAAGGAAGTGATTAGATTTCATGTCAACCAGTCCTCCAGTCTGAGCCATGACAAACCGCTATGCTCGGTCTGTTTGCCTCACACCTAACAGTGAAGCTTTACTTCCATCTGCCCTGAGTGCCAAGCAGTAATTGAGGTGAAACAACATTAACATCTGTGTTACTATAAGAATGCTGATGAATTTATGATGTCCCTCTACTTGTTTTGTTTATTATATTATCAGTACTAATATGCTTGTTACATGATAGCTGCTCATGGATTGTGACAAAAAGCAGTGTTGCTTCTTTATCCTGTTTAATATCTAAAGCTTTTAGTCACAAACACAGTTGATTAATATTATTTGTGACATTTCAAGATAGATCTGTTGTCAGATATACAGACGAGCAGTGGTTGTAGTCATTCATTCAGATTCAAAGAGTATTTACCAGTTCAATTACATCAGTAGATACAAAGTACGTATATACCATATTTGCAAGAGCTGTAAAAAAAAAAAAAGTAGTGCTGCACTGCAATGATAAATATAGAGAAGAGTAACGGTCCAAGGCTGCTCCCCTGGGGTACTCTACAATGTAAGAATTTAGCACAAAAAAAAAAAAGTTAGTAAACAATGATTGCATTCTCTTAGATGAATAATTACTGATCCAGTTGATTTCAGTTTGACAAAACCCATGTGAAGTATAACACAAACAGTAGTAACCATCAATTTCATTAGTTTACTTTTGTCAAAGACTTGTTTTTATTATTCTACTTGAGAAAATACAAGAGGGTACAAAACAAGCATCAATTCATACATTACTTATTATTTAACGCTCGTCTGGTTTGTCAGATCAATTGATATAAATTAAAAGTCTCCTGGGTAGATTTTAAGGCCTCATCAAACAGCAGCACATTACTAGACTGTAATAGTATGTGTTTTTGAAAACTACATTTCTCCAGAGAGCTCTTATGAAATTATTTCACCATAGACAACTGAATAGAATGAAAAGAGACACCATGCTCTAACTGACACCAAATAACTATGAGACTGTTTTGTTGCTGTTTAAATGACTTGTCTATTTATCAGTGTCAATAGACAAACCAAAAAAAGAAGTATTCTGAGACTGTGTTAAATAACAATCAATGCCTGGCAGATCGCACATTTCATGAAAGGCTGATTATCTGTTGAATCCTTGTGGAAAGGCCAGAACAAACTCTCAGTTTGTTCTGGCAGCTGCTTCCATTGGAGTTTCACAGAGGCTGGAGCAGAGTCACTAAGAGAGTCGTGATTTATGGTGGCAGACTGAAGATGACAGCTAAGTTAACTGTCAATTTGTTTTTATCCGTTTGTTTTTAGTTGTTTTTAGAAGAATTACAGCCCAATGTGAATCTTGTTGTTGGTCTAACACTTGGTTAATACGTTGGATTGCTATAATGAGTAAACACACTTTTAAAAAGTACACCACCAGCAAATTTCAGTAATTCCGTGACCAAATCAATCCATTAAAGTGTTCAATACTTTTACATTTGTGAAGTTATAGCATTCCATATCACTCAATGCTAAATGACAAACAATTCAATACTGAAAAAAAAAAGACATAATAAATTTGGTAGAGGGTATGAGAATTATCTTAATCTCTCATCCCACTTCCCCTATGACACTCAACTGAACATGAACATGAAACTCATGACCAACTTTTTGCATAAAGAATGGAAATAAACACAAGAAGATCATTAAAAATAGCAAAGCACACAACCCCTTAAATCAGCAGAAAGATTATTTAGCCAGTGAGGTGTTGGAGATTCATTTTGTTACTGTTGGACGGAGTCCAAACTGTCCTCAACAAAAAGCAAACCATCTAAGAAGGGTCCTGACAGTGAAAGAGAGCCATTAAAGCAAGCTATCTTAACTGAGTCTGTTCCCTGCATCATGACTGTTCTGCGAGTCACACCACACAAACAAACCAACACTTTCTCTCAGTCAACAACAGGTTTTTGCAAACATGCTGGCAGATACATTCTGGTCGGACAGTGACTAAGTGTAACCGCCTCTTAAACTCCCAACCTGTCAGTTTGTGCAAAGCCACCTTCATGCCGCCCAGCAGGGTGTTAATAGCCAACTAACAAAGATGATAACAATCTGATCTTGAGACAGATTTCCCCATGCAACAATGAACCTGGGTTAACATCAGTGGGTACTTCAGATCACAAAAACACCACAGGCGACATTCAGTAATCACTGCTGCTTTGAAAAAGAAAATGGGAAGAAAAAATACCAGGAACCACTTCAGCGTTTATCTCCCTCTGCAGCACCGCCTGAAACCTGCAGCGGCAACAGAGATGGAGCGAGTGACGAATCCTTCATATCAGCACAGCAGCATGTCTCAGGGCTGCTCTGTCCCTCCATCTGTCCATCTTTCTGTCCCTCAATCTGTCTGTCACTCTGTCTTTCCATCCGTCCATCTCTCTGTCCCTCCATCTGTTGATCTCTCTGTCCCTCCATCCATCTCTCTCTCTGCAATCTATCCACCTCTTGATCCATCATCTGTCTCTCCGTCTCTCTATCTGTCTGTCTCTCTATCATCATCTGTCGGTCCCCCTGTCCCTCCATCTGTCTGTCTTTCCATCTGTCTATCCTTCTGTCCATCTATTCGTAGATATTTTTTTGTTTGCGGTAGAGCTACAAAAAAATAATTCAACACTTTTTCATGAAGCTTAGCTGCCACATCAAAGACATGCAAAAGTGGTGATGCTCAGCATTTTGAGTTTTTTTTTTTTTCATTTAAATCTCTCTCAGTTTGAGTAAAAATATTCAATTTGACCATTTCAAGTGTGAAGTGTGGATCCTCAACATGATTTTAAAACTGCTTCATATATTCATTCATTCATTCATTTTACAAACTGCTTGTTCCACTTTGGTGAATCTCGGGGGTTGCTGGAGCCTATCACAGCGGACTACGGGCAAGAGTGCATGGCAGATCCTAAGCCTTTAATATTTTGAAATTTAAGCAAAAATGTATTTGAGGTTTCCATAGCAACAAATTATAGGTATTAGTCTTAAGTTATGATTGCTGCATGTTTACTTTGCACTGATGTGGAACTATGCGTTTGTGCTCGGGCCACATTCTAGTCCAATAACCTCAAGCTAAATGTCAAACAGCTGCTGATAACCCAGCCTGAGAGCAACACTTTCCAACTCCCCAGCAAACAGAAGTTAGCTTCAACCGAGTCAGCAGAAGAGTCCAATCCTTTCATCCAGTCCCTCGCGCCTCAGTGTGTGACCCCTCTCTATTGACATGCTAATGCAGGATCTGCCAGCTGAGCATCTTGAATAAAGTGAACACCCTCACCTACATCCTTAAGAGACCTCAGCTTTGGCAGCCATTCGTTATCCAGAATGCATTAACGGTCATACATACAGGTTTTACCAGAGCAGTGGGTTACAGCATAACAGAGGAATTAATTACTACATTGTAATGTGATTCCACACCTGCAGTCTGTACTTTTAAAATATACTTGGTGATTGTACTGGCATTGTTTCTGTTGTTCTTATAAATGACTGCTGATGCAAATCAAATTTTTCATGAGACTTCATCCATAACAAAAAGAGGCAGTGTGATCTTGTTTTGATCTAATCAATGACCCACTGGTGATTTGGCCCCTTCTGCCACATATACATTACCCGTAGAGCAATAAGTCAGAATAAGACAGGTGCAATTTCCCAACTGAATTTCATTACAGATTGCTTAATGCCTGCCTGAACTCATAACATCGCCATTGTTGTGAGGCAGTGGACTCTCAGGGGGTGAGCCCTTCATGTCTGTAGGCAATGCAACACACCAGCTGTGATTGAAGAACGAGCAGCATTCTCCATAAATTAACATCCTTCCTCCTCACACAGTTCAACGACCCTCGCTAATGCTAACAAAAGCAGCCAGAGCCTGGCTGTATAGAACCAGAGCAACCCTCCCCAGGCAAAGGCGACTCTAGGCTGAATAATGAATGTCTGAATTACCAAAAAATGGCCTGGGGTAGAATGGAAGTGGCACTTGTACTGTAGAACAAGACATGTTTACATGTTAGAGTCTGATTTAGCAAAAGACATTACTGAGATTCAAGAGTGAGAGGAGAAGCTGAACCACCATAAACTCCACCTGCTCATCCTGGCTGAGATCGAGCTCTGGACCGCTATATGACTCTAAGGGTGATCAGCTTAGGCCCGCGAGGCATATAAATAGTGAAACCACCACCAGTGAGTGTGCCAAGAGTGAGTCCCAGAGATTGAAACTAAACCCTAGATTCCCTTATGAAATACCTACTCATAAGGAGCCCCCTATATAAAATACATCCCTCATTTTTACATTACACAGATGAATAATCTGTCACAATTAAGTGTCTTGTCATTTATTATTAATCATGAATTATTTAAACAGCGCCTCCCCCCCCACACACACACACCCCCCACAATTCCATTGTCACTAAAACCCAAACAGGAAAATACTGTTCAGGTGTGTCAAAATAAGAGCCAACAAAAAGATTTAGACTAACTCTAACTTGTGTATCACCGTTATGATGACTGACACAACTCTGCGTCATTCCTAATTGAGTCATACTAGCTACTTTCGTGACCCTGGAAAAGGATTGGTAGCATTTTGAGTCATGTGTTTATGATCCATAGTTAATGAGTTATCCATCAAAATATGATTAACATGATGATCACTTTCTATCTGTGTTTTGTCAAGATACAGTAGAACTTCTCAAATCAGTTTATGTGACTGAATACCTACATGTTGGTGACAGTGCCATGTCCTTAACCATCTCTGTTACCATCGTGCATACATACATACATACTGTATATCTTCTTACCGATTCATCTGCTGTAGCGGGTTGCGGGGAGCTGGAGCCTATCCCAGGTGACTAAGAGCATGAGGCAGGGAAACTTTGGCCACAACGCCAGTGAAGCACAGGGCCACACAGAAACGCCGACAACCAGACACACACACACACACTCACACCTACAGACACTTTGAAACTGGCCAATTAACCTGAACCGCATGATTGTGGAGGTGGGAGGGAGCCGGAGAACCCTGAGAGAACCCACTCAGACACGGGTTGAACATACAAACTCCAAACAGAGCGGGACTCCAACCTGAGACCGCCTTGCTGTACGGCAAAAGCGATACCTACTGCTCAGCCATTTACCATAGTGTGGCCCAGTATTACCCCCCTTCAAATAAATATTTTAATATCCCAGATACAGATCTGGAACCAACTGCACATAATGTTGGAGCAATAAGGCAGCATGGTAGCACAGTGGGTAGTGCTGCTCCCATGTTTGGGTGTTTATTTGAATCGGTCTATCCTTATTTTTCATTGTTAAAAATTTTTATTTTATTTTTTTCAAACTGTCGAAAAAAATTCCGGATCTTACAGAAAGTGAAAAACTGATCTAGAATCTGCAACAGCACCCAGATCTACTACCAAGTTCGATCAACTCCTCCTTGGCCTCAGGTCCACCACCAAACAGAATGTCTTCAAAATCCATTCACAACCGTTTATTAGATGTCTTGTAGACAAATAAAAATGTAAACACAACTTTCCAGTTGCATCCTTCACTAATAAAACATTTAGACCCATGTCACAAGGTTAATAATATAATCTGTACGATGTTAGTTGATTAGAATGCTGAAACACTCATAAAGTCAGAATCATAAAGGTTAAAGTGTGCAAAAGGAATCAAAGGTGATATTAAACCCCAGCCAGGTGAGAGGAATGAGAGACAACAGCCAATCACTGGCCTGATCATGCGGATTAAACCTGAATGCATGATCACAAACCTGTCAGAGACAGTCAATGTAGGAAATGAACATGTACTCAAATGTTTGCATTGAATCTATTTCTAAATATTTGCTCATCTTAGACCACACCAGTCTCATGCAGGCCTCAAATTGTGAAAGAATGGAGTGAAATGATGAAGCCAGACCCCCATCGTTCCTGTAACACAGGTTTCATTCCACTCAGGAATAAAACTGCAGAACTAACATCCGAACCGTGTCAGACCTCTCTCTGGCTTGGGCGGAAATAAAGATGAAGCCTTGTCACTGGCTTGGCTGTCACAGTTTACCTGCAGCAGCCGGAGGGTCGTTAAAATGCAAAGGGTGAAGCTGATGCTTCCCGTTTCAACACATAATAGTGACAAGACGCCGGACGAGACGAAAGGACAAAAGCGAAGGCACGCATCACGACAGGCTGCGGGTCGGGCGGCGGACGCGTCTGCAGAGACAATGCACGCAAGGCGGACACCGGGTTCACGCCATACCTTTCACTTGGATCTCATAATCCGCTATGATCTCCTTGTCTTTCTTGAATTTTGTTGACATCTTTGCTCGGGTTTCGGGGTGAGACCCAGTCAGTCGAGGACTCTCGGGTCTGAGATGTGGATCCCCGACTTGTGGTTGCAACGCTTTCTTCTCTTTCTTTCCTATTGGTCGTGCATTGAGGAGAATGAAAGCTTCAATCTGCGGGTTTGCTTTGCAATCAGATACTTCAAATAAGCCTTTCAAGGAAATCGGTGCAAAAGTAAAAAACAAGATTGCATTTTCTTCTCCTGTTTGGTATCTTTTCTCAGGAAAGAGGAGCCGAATCCTCCTGTTTGGCACCAGTCAGGTCATAGGCGTCAAAAGCGAAGACAAAAGACACAGGCGGGCTCCGACCTACACCAACAACATGATGGAGAGCGGAGCAGCGCTCGATGAGTTCGGGACGCGGAGTCCGTGTTCCGTCTGTGGTCCAAAAGCAACGCGCGTCACGTTCCGAGGAGCGACAGATGATATCCGGACTGACAAATCACGCTGCAGGGAAACAGGAATTTAAAAGGTAGTCACGTGAGCCTCATGGCAACCACCAGTACCCCCCCGCACACACACACACACACACACACACACACACACACACACACACACACACACACACACACACACACATACACACACACACACACACACACACACACACACACACACAGACACACACAGACACTCTCTCTATCTATCTATCTATCTATCTATCTATCTATCTATCTATCTATCTATCTATCTATCTATCTATCTATCTATCTATCTATCTATCTATCTATCTATCTATCTATCTCATATATATTTATGTGTATATACTGTATATATATGTATTTATATACTGTATATGTGTGTGTGTATATATATCATATATACATATGTATACATGTATGTATGTGTGTATGTATATGTAATATATATATATATATATATATATATATATATATATATATATATATATATATATATATATCCGCGGTGCACTGGCGTCGTGCCCGGAGTGTCCCCTGCCTCACGCCCTGAGACTGCCGGCTCCCCCGCGACCTGCGTTTGCGGATTAAGCGGGTTAGAAGATGAATGAATGAATATATATATCCTATATTTTTGAACAGTCGGTTAAACACACTCTTCTGACAGTACCAGATTTGCTACCAAAGTCTGTCAAGAAATGTTAAGAAATCTCATTTCCTTCCTCAACCAACACCACAGACTTTCAGTGGATTTCAGGAAGGGACTCATCTTGGACAGCCCACAGCTTTGATATTACAACCCTTCACAAAATGACAAACACACAAACCCAAGTTTGTGTATTTTTCAACATCCCAAGATAACAGCACCAGTTTAAGGACATCAGGCCTGAAGTCCATCATGGCTCACATCATTTCTTTTTGTTTCAGTATGTGGGCTTCATGCTTGTCATAGATGGCACTGCTTCCTTTTGCTGGTCAAACCCTGTTTTTGAGGTGCAGCAGAAATCCAAACAGGTACCGTCTTGCTGTGAGGCAACAGCGCTACCCACCGTGCCACCATGCTGCTCAGACCTGTCCCTCCATCCTTTTTCTTATACAGCAGCTTTTTCCCCTTACAAGACACATATCTGCTGCAGCCTATCCAGCTGGCTACAGGCAAAAGGTGGGGTGCACCCTAGAAAAGATGCCAGCTCATCACAGGGCCACATGAAAGACTAACAACGACTCGTGCACATGCTGACACCTACAGTCAATTTGGTGTGACCAATCCATCTAAGCTGCTTGTTTCTGGAGGCGGGACGAAGCCAGAGAATGACCATAATCATCTTGTGTACATCCGCGTCTTTCGCTTTGAGGGTCACAGGGGTTGGAGCCTATCCCACCTGACTATTGACGAAAGGCAGGGAACACTCTGGACATGTCTCCATTGCCATCGCGGATCCACTTGGAAGACAAACAACCACTCATGCACACAATCATACCTATGGGCAGGTTAGAACTCATCAAGACTACTATCATCATTATATTATAAATATCCTAACAGCAACAACAGCAAAAGCAACTTTTACAACCTGGCAAAGAAGAGTTTGATTCTGGATTTCAGGAACATACTGTATCTGACAAAATGCTCCTGAAAGGATGCATCAGTATGAAGCTCTTATGTTGGAAAACACTCAGCAACACCAACATCTTGAGAAATAGGAAGATTGATTACACTAAAAAGAGGTGGAACAATGCCCCGTGACTCTGACGGGTCTA
This sequence comes from Antennarius striatus, assembly GCF_040054535.1. Taxonomy (NCBI): domain Eukaryota; kingdom Metazoa; phylum Chordata; class Actinopteri; order Lophiiformes; family Antennariidae; genus Antennarius; species Antennarius striatus. The sequence goes on along the minus strand of NC_090780.1, from coordinate 13,416,985 downwards.
CCTAAGCTATTAAAAACTATGAGGGACATTGTATTTGTCTCATTCCCCATGTAAAGGAAATAAAGAAGTGGAAATACATCTTGTGTTTTCCTGATTTGCCACCAGGAATGATTTAGGAAATCATGTTTGAAGTCTTTGCTGAACTTGTGATACCCAAACATCTTTTCTATATCCACAGCTCTCTTCACAGAAGCTCTGAAAATTTTTTAAAGCGTTCTTGTAGTGTGTTTGTCTATGTCTGCCTATCAAAGCTGTGTTTTGTGTGTGTTGTCTCACTATTGTCTTTGATAGCTCTGCTAGTGAGGTATAGTTTGTCAGGGCCTATTATATTACCTCCTCCTCTAAGGAGAAGAGTCATAGAGAGCAGACACAGCAGCTGTGACACAGATGCCTGATGGAGATTCAGCATGACAGTGGGGTGGATTCTGCTTTTGTTTGTGTTTATTACACAAAAGTCAGCAAAGGTGATCTGTCCATAGTCTGTTCATCCCCTCTCATCAGCCATCGCAGTGGCACACCCAGGAAAGTGTAGTCACACTGTCTTTACCACACAATGATCCATTGTGAGATCCTGTTTGTATCCCATCTGTGGCACAAGAGGAAGAAAAGGCCTTGAATGCTTTCAGATAATAACTAATTAGTGTGGAGACAGTTTTTGAGAGCTAAATATCTCCCAGTGAAGCTGTGAATGCAACAACAATTGTTGTTTACACTGTGGTGGAACCAGAGTGTTATTGATGCAATTGGGAGGATGAAATGTCTTTACAATGTAAGATGGGGCCCACCATATTGGCAAAACACATCATCCAAAATTACCATCATTAATGATAGTTTTAACAATTCTTAAGAATAGTACTGTTAGACGCAGCATCAATATGTTTGGCAGCACAAGAGGAAGAAAAGGCCTTGAATACTTGTTAGATAATAACTAATTAGTGTGGAGACGGTTTTTGACAGCTAAATATCTCCCAGTGAAGCTGTGAATGCAACAACAATTGTTGTTTTCCTGACTGCAACAAGTTGAGCAAAACACTGTTGTTGGAACATAATGTTCCAATTACAACAAGAAAACAACAACCAGAATATACTAGATGTCATGTGACTTATTATGATTATCACAGTAACATGAATCTTAGACCACCCAGACAAGCATGATGTAAAGCATGCCTTATGACTTAAAACTGATAAAAACATGTACCGAATATCAGAAATAATTTTCATCTGTTGTGTCCTTAAATAAACATTTTTAGTTCTCTCTGGTCACACAGTGTGTTGACAAAATGATACACATATGAAGTTATCAACCATTATGGGAGAATGTGTTTATCCTTTATTTTTCTTCTTCTTCAAGGAGCTTTGCATGGAGTTATGTGGGTTCTTACATCACTTATAACTGCATCTCTTTTCATTTGAAATATTTTTGCCCTGTTGGAATCTTCACATTGGCAGCATTTAACTAGTTTTCCTGTTTTGCACCAGCAGGGCTGCCAGACCTACCACGTTGAGCCTTCTGTAAATAATGGGCAGTAAATGCTGCAGCTGGGAGAATGTGAGTCCAGGTATGTTACTTATCTACTGTGCTTTTCTTACAGTTACTTGATTATCAAGCAGATGACCGAATGGGAGTAGATGGCTTGTGTTACACTGTGGTGGAGCCAGAGTGTTATTCTTACAATTAGAAGGATGAAATGTCTTTACAATGTACGATGGGGCCCACCATATCAGCAAAACACATCATCCAAAATTACCATCATTAATGGTAGTTTTAATAAGTATTAACAATAGTACTGTTAGACACAGCATCAATACGTTTGGCAGTGTTAGTGTTGAAAGTAGTAATGGTACTGTTGGCAGTATTACTGATAGCAGCATAGAGAGAATCCTTAGTCTTGTTGGTACTATTAATGATAGTAGCTGATTTTGAAGTGAAAAAAATTATTACTGTAATAATAAAAGTAATACGATTGGTTGCATTATTAATAGTAGAGTTCTAAGTAGTAATTGCATATTAATCAATAGTGTCGTTGAAAGTAATAATAGTATTGTTGCCAGCATTATTAATAGTAGTGTTGAGGATACTAATGAGATTTTTGCCATTACTGTGTTAGTAATATTAGTGTTGAAAGTAGCAATACCGTTTTTTTGAAGTGTTATTTCAAGTTCTTTTCTCTGTTATATTTAATCCCAAGTTATTTAAAGGCTGTAAAAGATTAACTTCTTTTGAACTGATGAAAGACAATCAAATATGAATCACTGACACTGAATGATATTATAATCTTTTTGCATTCGTTGATGATGATTTTTACAGAAATGTGACCCACTTTGATTCATTCAAGTTATATTGACGTACTGATTAATACATGTTCTGTACTTTCTTCCTCAATAAGTTGGTTCATAGCATCGAATTTTAATTTTATTCTAGCTGGCATTGACATATTACAAGTAGGATTCAAAAAATAATCCCATCAAGACTGTTCTCAACACTGGAGTGAAAAAAAATCCCAGTCCAAATCCTGCAGGATTTATCACTTTCTCTGAGCATAGAATATTCCAACCATGTTTCATGCTTGTCATTTCTCCACATTGCTGAAGGTGAGGCTAAATATGAGGAGAGAAGCATCCCACCAGGTCTACCTGCATCTTCCTGAGACACATAAAAGCACTGATTAAAAAAATAAACCCAGAGCTGCATTTTTATTTGCTTATTCCTATTGCAGAGAGAGTTGTTTGAATCATTATGTGAACAGTTACTTTTCCCAGTTTGGCTAAGATTATTAAATTGTCAAAACTGTTTGATCTTCCTGAATGAAAAGCTCTGGATGTCTGTTGTTCGTGGAATTTCATTCCCAGAATAACACATTACCAGTCATCTATTTAGAAGAATGAACAATAAGCTACTAGACAACAAAACATCCTTTTGGTATTATTGACAGACCTGATATATTTTTTCATATGGGAGTTTCTGTCATGCAAATGAAGAATTGATTTTATTTTCTTGGAATTATGTTACAATTTCATTAGTTCATCTTCATGACCGACTCTGAAGTAAATAAGAAATCATGTAAAAAATAAAAAACATCTCTTTTTAATTTCCATAGATAGTTTCTCCAAGATTTAACATCGTATGAAGACAGAATTATGACTTTCCAATAACCATAATTCCAAAAAATGGAGGGGAGAAGATGGGATGCCAGCCTGTACTGCAGTGTAGTGGGGCCAAGGTGTTGTGATGTTGTGATATTAGATAATGACGCCTTATATTTTTGTACAATTGTGATATTAGATGGATATTAGATAGATATTAGATGTTATGATATTAGATAGTGATGCCTTACATTGTAAGAAGGGTGTACCTTACCCACCATGTGGGCCTCCTGCTAATTTTCATTTGCACTTTTTATTTTTATTCATGCCATTTTATTTTACTTTATTTTATACTGTTTATATTTTAGTTATAGTTTAGCATATGTCCTGTTCATGCTGCATGTGTCTGTTAGTGTAGTGTATGTCTTGTGGTATGTCCTGTGATGTCAGTGTTTGTTTTTCTCCTGGTATTTATCCAGTATTTATTCATTATGTAATGCCTGAGCAGTGGATATGTGCAATTTCCTCCAGGATTAATGAAGTCGGTCTATCTATCTATCTATCTATCTATCTATCTATCTATCTATCTATCTATCTATCTATCTATCTATCTATCTATCTATCTATCTATCTATCTATCTATCTATCTATCTATCTATCTATCTATCTATCTATCTATCTATCTATCTATCTATCTATCTATCTATCTATCTATCTATCTATCTATCGATCGATCAAACCAAAGGTTTAATTGTTAACACATGTAAATGTGAGAAAACAGTGGGTAATTTGTTTTCATCACCACCGTCCACATTATTTTCATTATTCAAAAATAATGAATTGAAAACTGCATATGTATACTTGATTGAAATCACTGACCCAGGTCTTTGTGCAAATAGTTACAAGAGGGCGCCCTCTCCCGACCATTTACTGGAAGTACACACCCGGATGTCTTGGCTAATCAAATACAGAAATCTGTTTCCCCAGTCCATTCTCCACAACCTGCACTTCTTATGAAAAGGGAAGCAGGAAAGGAAGAAGTCATCAACGGTTCCATTCGCGATATTTTCCCCCAAGTGCAACAGGAACGGAAATCTTTACATTCTGACATAAAAATAAACTTGTTTCATCTTGCCAAACTAACTTTTTGGCGTGACTTGTTGTTCCTGCACTGCATAATATTTGTGAGAAAAGTTTTTGTGCGTTAATTTATTTATTTTTTGTTTTTTTATGAAATATGTATGCTGCTTATGTTATGTAAAAACACGTCTTGTTTTCAAATCTTGTCTGTGGTGAAAGTGGAATAACAACAGCTGAATAGATTTAAATGGTCAATCGATTGATACCGATTTGAAATATCACTAATTTACCACGTATAATTCGTGTTGTTGTTTTTTTTACACAATGTTTGTTCAATTCCACAAAATTCTCTAATTTTGTCAGATTGTGAAGATGATGCTTTTATTATGAAATATCTTTTCCGGAAGTGTTGCCTGCACGCGGAAGTAACAGGAAACATGTCGCCTCGTGTTTGACAGTTCGGACCGATTCCTGTTAGCAAGTTAAAGACAACTGAGCAGGCTTCTGTAGTCCAGGAGGTGGGCTTTTCCTTTCAATCCATTTCATAATAATGTGGAATGTCTTACATATAACATACAACTTGAAAAGGTTAGCTGTGTTTTTCCGACCAACTTTTTGCTCGTCAAAGCTAACGTTAGCCTGCATAGTTAAGTAGTCTTAATGAGTTACGTTCAGGTTTATTCACTATTCAAAGGAAGCGCAAACGTGCTCACCTACGTTCCCGTTGTAACACCCAGTAATTAGCGAAATACGTTTGTCCATTCATAATAATTCTGTATACATGCCTGTTTGTAAAATAAGCAGCAATGACAGTATGGGTATTTCTCTTTGTTTAGGTGTTACATGTGATCATCCAGTTAAACCTGTGTTCAGTCCCCAAACAAAGCATGTCCTCCCAGAATGATGAAGCATCAGAGCAGAGCTCTAACGCGGTGGGATCATCCTCCATTCCTCTCTCTGCTGAGCTTGATGTCCTCACTGGAGACATCTTCACCGTCACCATTGGAGCAACTGTACCCACAGGATTTGAACACACTGCTGCAGAAGAGGTTAAGGAGAAGATTGGGGTTGATGCATGCATAAGCAAGGATCGTGGACGAATCTATTTTCCAATAACCACCGACAAGCTTTTCCAGGTAACCTCAGGGGCTAAAGAATCTACCGAGGTGTTTCTCATTGTAAAAACATAGTATAAGCATGGAAATTGTAGCTTAGTGACTGTGTGAATGTGGTGGCATGTTGGAAATCGTATTGTAATTCTGATAGTGGTGCAGAAAACCTTAATCGACATTGTTGTGTTCGCTGGATTCTCAACTGCAGGTCCATCTTCTCAGGTCTGTGGATAACCTGTTTGTTGTGGTTGAGGAATATGAGCATTACCATTTCAAAGAATCAAAGGTAATCTTCAGAGAACCTATGTTGAATCTTGTGTTGAGTGTATTACTATTATTATTATTATTATTAAGGTAATAAGTGCTGGGGTTTTTTCTAGGAGGAGACATTGATGGAGTTGCAGCAGCTTGTCACCAAACTCCCTTGGACCAATGCCTTAGAAGTTTGGAAGCTGAATTGCACCCTTAAAAAGAGGAAAGGCTATCGAAAAGGGGGAAATGGAATGAAAATAAAATCCAACAGTGACAATGTTGAAACAACTGAAGCTAACATTGACCAGCAAGAGCTACCTGAACTGGCTCCTACATCTGAAGGCCAGGTGAAGGCGGAGGGCTTACCTGACGTGGAGCCGGCCACACAGACCTCAGGAGAAACCCCAAGTGAGGCCAAAGTTACCAGATTCCGTGTGACCTGCAACCGGGCTGGTGACAAACACAGCTTCTCCTCTAATGAGGCAGCCAGAGACTTTGGTGGGGCTGTGCAAGAATTCTTCCAATGGAAAGCTGACATGACAAAGTTTGACATAGAGGTGAGTAGGTTGTGAATATCTTTACATCTGAAAACCTTTTGTTATTGAAAAATTTGCAAAGCATAGACTAATCTTTAAGAACTAATATTCAAATATGTTCTGTTAACTCGTTTAAATTGTGGAGAAAATTGAAAAATGCTTCAGCATGATATTGAATAAACAATTTAAGTGTGTATTTACTACGTAAATTTAAAAATGTCTTGAGTTGTTTTGTATGAGGTGATGTATTTGATGAATCTACTAAAATCTTAGTTTGTTCACAGATGGAATCCAGTTTTAGTCCCTGTTCTTAGACAACTGATAAGTTGATCTAAATTTAGATATATGCTGTGATAATTTGTAAAGTAAACCAATGTTCCCTACCCTAAATGTGATAGACTTTAGATATGATAGAGTTTTAGACCTGCATCGATTCATTCATTCATTCATTCATTCATTCATTCATTCATTCATTGTGTTGAAGACAAGAATCAGTAACCATATCGTCCTCAGTAACCATATCGTCCTTATCTGAATTAGGGTCACAGATTTTTGCTGGAGCCTAATATTCATTTATTACACTAACATTACACTAACATTCATTTATTAATTTTCGTTACCACTTCTTTACGGGTCACAGGGGTTGCTGGATCCTATCACAGTGGACTTACTGGCATGAGGCGGATATCCTGTTTATGCTGGATATCCTGAATTTCCCCGAGGAAGTCTTTCCAAGAGATTAATCAAGATCTCTCCATCTCTGTCTGGTATTGAAGGTGTTACTAAACATACATAAAGACGAGGTCGTGATTGGCATCGCGCTCACTGAAGAGAGTCTTCACCGGAGAAACATCAGTCACTTTGGACCCACAACTCTACGCTCCACTTTGTGTTATGGAATGCTCAGGTAATTTTATAGCACCTCAAAAAGTGTGTGTGTGTGTGTGTGTGTGTGTGTGTGTGTGTGTGTGTGTGTGTGTGTGTGTGTGTGTGTGTGTGTGTGTTTTTCCTCATCCTTAACTGAGTTCAGACATGAATAAGTGGATATTGAGATAGGCATGCATAAGGAGAGTATAGGAAGATGTGTCTAGGTAAATATGTAAATAACACTTTAGTTTTTATTTTACACTGTAGCTGGTTTGAGCCATAACACATTTGAAAAAAAAAATCGACACAACCCTAAACGTAAATAAAGACACAGTGCTATGTGTGACTGCAGGGAACGTGTTAAAACTATCAGAAGTTGATATCATCTGAGGAGAACATTGGATTCCATTGCTGGTGTCTGTAAAATGATAAAATGATAAATTGCTTTTCCAGATTATTGTTGTTTTGATGCTGTTGTCTGTTGACAGGCTTTGCAACCCACAGCTCTCAGATGTAATAATTGATCCAATGTGTGGGACTGGAGCTATACCCTTGGAGGTGAGGCATAAGTTTGTCATTGCTTACATGTTTCACTTAGAGGAAAACACAAAGTCTAAAAAACATAAAGATCACCAGTAACCCGCTGATTATGCATCATCACGTACTTTGCACCGACCTTCAAACAACCTCCATCACATTCATTCCATGAACCAGGACGGAAGTCATTTTGAATGTGAAATGACCAAATAACATGTTCTTTGTCAAAACAACACATTCACATTGGCCATAGCTGACTATGGGGGATTTTTCTGAAGGGAGCTTGATGCTTTCTTAACACTTCTTTTTCATCTGTAATCCGACCAGGTGAGGTTTTGATTAAATGTTTGGTTACCTTTGACCATCTCACCTCCATTAGAAAAGAAAACACATCATTCCTGAGCCCACGTGTTTTAAGCAGCAGTTCTACCGCTCTGCAATTGACCTCTTCTGAGTGTAATGCTTTGTGTAACACTTTTCTTCTCCAGGGGGCTATTGAATTTAACAGTTCGTTTTACATTGCCGGTGACAACTATGACATGGCAGTTAAACGCACAGTTAACAATATCTGCCACATCCAGAAACGAAGGGCAGACAAGGGCAGGTGAGAAGTTGAACAGCTGTACATTCATATGGAGGTAGTTTTTATACACAAGTCTATGTGGATGATGATAGTTATAATTATGTAAATCTGTTTGAATCTTTTTAAACAGTGCATTTGGATTGCCCATTGACACAGTGCAATGGGATCTCTGCAATTTAGCCATGAGGACCAGCTCTGTTGACATAATCATCACTGACATGCCCTTTGGGAAGAGGTACCATATTAACCACACTTTGTAGTGCAGCACTTGCTTGGTTGAACAGTTTCTAGAAATTGAATTCTGAAACAATGGATTGATCTTTCAGGAAGTCTTCCGTAATCCATCATAAAAGTCTGTTTTGCTTTGTGTTTTCTTTAAGAATGGGCTCTAGGAGGAAGAACTGGGATCTTTACCCTTCTTGTCTCAGGGAAATGGCCCGTGTGTGCAGACCAGCCTCAGGAAAGGCTGTCCTGTTAACGCAGGATAAGAAATGCTTTTCCAAGGTAATTCAATAGAAAATCAACAGAACACTTTTATGGAAAGATAGAAGGATTCTGGATTAGTTATTTTATGACAGCTCTCAAATGAATCAAAGTACAAGTCTTGACCTGCCAGCGTTTTCTCTGATGATTACTCACAGAACCTGGTTTTTGCTTAAATCAAATGTTTATCTGGAAGTACAATTAGCAGATTATGCACTCGATAATATAGATTGATTAGTATCCATTAAGCAACTTCAGAGCGGTAAAATAATTGGACTGTGCCCAATGATTTTATGTAAGATGAGACAGAGATATAGAATTGAGTGTATTATTCTGCCTCACTGAGGCAGTGTGTCAGACTGTTGTGACATATTGCACTTTTTTTTTCCCACAACTGTACCCACCCAAAATGATGGGTGGGTACAGTTGTCAGCATGTTTGTCTGCTTGTCCATTTGTAGTCATTTGTCTGACCACTCTATACATACTAGCATCACCTAATAAGAAGTGATAAGTACTTTTTTAATTTTGTACAGATGTTAATTTTGCTGTGTCCATAAAAAATAATTTTTAAGGTGGATCTAAGTGGTCACCTGACAGGATCACGTGTCAAAAAGGTACAATCTTCTTACATGTGGTAAAATAGTAATAATCAATACAGCACAGAAATTAATTTACAGGTGTGTAGGAACATGTAAACTTGCTGCCTATATATGTTTTGCTGCTTGTAAAAGGCCAAAACCTTTTATATAATGGTTTTTACTTGTCATTTGCACTAGTACAAATAGGCAATCCATCCATCTGCTCCTCAGCTGGCCCACCTGTCAAATTTTACATGGATGTTCAGAAAACAGTTTTTGCTGACGTCCTGGGTGAAGCTCCATCTGACACATGATCTCCCAAAACAGCAGTCATGTTCCACCTGAGGATGATTTTATTGGTCTGAAGCATCCTCTTAAATAGTCAGCGGTTTGGCATCTACTGACCTGACATGGAGGAGTGTCAGTATTAAAGTAAATTCATTGTGTGCAAATACCAACACCGTCGCCATGGCAGTTGTTCTAAAAATATTTCGTTTGTTTTGTCTGGTGGCTAAAGTCTACACCCTCAATCCCAACCTTTCTTCACTGCCCCCTCCAAAAGTAATTATAAGTCACTATAGTCTAAAATATGTTTTAAAATATACATTCTGCTTCCCTTTGATGGACAATGCATGCACACACACACACACACACACACACACACACACACACACACACACACACACACACACACACACACAGGCAATCATCAATCATGCACATAAACATAAAGTAATTATAGAAATGTGACTTGCTATCAGTGGGAAACCCAAGTGTGATTTTGACCTGATGTTTGGCTGGAAAAGCTCAGTTCACTCAAGTATGTCATCATGAGTAGAAGTAGAATCACAGTGGTTCCCCTTGAAGCTACTCTCAAGTTTTTATGTGCGCTGCTCTCTAATCTCTGCTAGTTGTTCCTTTAATCACTTGGGCTTTTTAGTTTTGTTGATTTCCAGAAGAAATAAGCTACTCTGCGCCAGTGCTTGCCAGTGATGTGTGATTTCTTGTCAGGTGTTTGCTCAGAACCATTGCATGATTTACTTGTTGATTCCACGTGCACACACAGATGGAGAGGGCATGATTCTGGGTAGAGATGCGATAATGTTGTCTGCTATGCTGACTGCTAAGCTACCACTGGATAAAGGCTTTGACTTGAACGCTACTCCCTGAGCCTCATAGAGCACCCCTGTGACGTATTGTGCATAAATGAATCAAAGTCCCTGAAAAACGTTTTTAAAATGTGTAGCAACCGTTGCTATGAGCAGAGTAGAAATAAATGCCAGGTATCAAATGCTAGATTCTTCGTCATTCCTCGAACTGAATAAACTTTCTGAGAAAGCCCTGAACTTAAAAACTAAACACTGACGATATTGTGTGACATGGTATCAGTTCACTTCAGGACATTTGCATAATCAGGAAGTGAATGTTTGAAAATATTTGTTTTTGGATCACGCACATTGAGGCACGTCATCCTTGTGTGCTGTCACTTGTGTCATTGTCATCTGGTAATGCAATTTGAGTCACCGTTGTTACTGGGGTGACATGGAACTGCTTTTTGTTGTGGGGGTTTTTTTGTGTTTTTTTGCTGATCTTTTTTGTTAATGATTTGCGTTAATGATTATGACATGAATTTAAATGGTAAAGTGTGCACACACATGCTTTTCCCAGACGTCCGTCTTCATAAGAATCTCTCAAAGACCTTCCATGAGATCTGCAGTTGTATCTGTAGAAGTGTTGCCTCACCCTGTTTAACTTTGACAACCATTATTTTGCAAACTATTAACTGACATCTAGCCTGTCAAAAATATAGATGGACCTTCTAACGTGGTGCCTTTAGTTAAATGCACTTTGGCAAGCTAACATCCTCACAATGACATGGATAACTGTATGTGGTGATGCTAAGCAGATGTAATGTTTATGGTATCCACCGTATTTGTTGAACATGTTTTCATACTGTCTTTTTTTTGTAAAAACAAAGTGTAAATGAAGCTAATGGAAATTTTACTAATTTTACTAAGACCCAAAATGCTAAACAAAAAGTCTGAGAATCAGAAAATTCGCTCAGATTCATCCTCTGAAAAACCTCTGGAAGAAGTTTATAAAAATGAATGGCAGTCAATCTAAAGCGTACTAGCAGGTATTTCAGTGTAGACCTTATCGGAACTGGCTTGGGAAGTTTCCAAAGACGTCTGGAAGCTAGAGGAAATGAGAAAACCTAAAATTTTGGACATCACATTGAGGTCACGAGTCTGAGTTTTAAATCAATGCTATACGAGTTTACCAAATTTGTTCAAAGTGAATTGTTGATTTAGGGGCTTGTGAACATACTGGTTTGTTAGTTGTATTTTCCCTCTGCAATTCAACAAGTGGAGTCATTTTTGAATACTGTTTACGTCTGTCAGCCTAATGGGGTCCTTCTGCTCTTAAAAAGCTTTCATGCAGAGTCAATTTATCCTCTGATAATCTCTCAGTGATCCCCTCCACAGTTTGAGTGATGCAAGTTTAGCTGGAGTCAGTCACTGCCTCATTGGAAAAGACTTTCTGCAGCTGTATTTATGTGATGTGTTTTTACACATTGGCTACTTTGTCCTCATGGATTTATGTCATTTCCAGGCTGTCTCGAGGATGGGAGGACTGTGGAGGAAGCTGCATACTGTGTGGGTCAATGTCGGGGGTTTACATGCCGCCGTCTACCTTCTCAAGCGGACTGGGGCTGTGTTTGGCCAAACTCCTGAGGATGTCCATGAATCACAAGGAACAGTTAACACACAGGGAGAGAAGGATGACAAGGAGTTTTCCTAAATCACATCCTGCAGTAGAGTTCTGAATTTACATTGAGGACCTCCAGGATCACAAGTATTTCTCTAGCGTTATTATTGCTCTACACATTTGTTTTAATTTGATGGCTGGAAAGGGAGAAAAAAATTATGTTCCTGCATCAGCTTTGTGTCCCTCCTAAGTTATTTGACTGACAGATCATTTCTTATCATGCTGTTCATAAACCTGCTTAAGACTTTTCCATTGCTTACCTGAAATCTTCTGTGTCGGCCCAGTGGGAAATGCATGTTGCCATTTATTCTAATCAATAAACATTCAAACAAATGTCATGGATGTAATCGCATCATAGATCCAGGGGATTTCAAAATATATTACTGCTTATTCACAAGTTTGCTTGGGAAGTTTATGTTGTGTGGATGTAACACTTTTCCTTTTTGAGTTAAAGGTTATCTTAATTGGTAATAAATGAGTTTGAGCTCCGTAAATTCTCACACAACTGGAATATAGAACATTTGACAGTTTGTGGCTCGTTGATGGCCAATCCAGGGCTGTGATATCAGTGTCCTTCAGAATGAATGTCTCACAGCAACAGAGTGACATCAGGATCTATCATACCACTACTTATTTCATATTTTCTTTCAGATTTAGTTCCTCATATATTTGTAGGGGTGGATTAGCTTTACAAGGAAGTCATTCCCATTTTGTTGGGTAATAGTTAGCTGGGATAGACTTCAGAAACCACGAGCCATAACTTAATATAAGAAGCAAGAGAAGAATGAATGAAGAATGACTCGGGTCTCTAAAACAAATCAACTCAAAGCAAACACAGGTTTGAGTGTGAACAAAATTTGTACGGTGAGACTTTAAAGAAAACCTGTAAAACATATTCACACAGAACAAATATGTCAACAAATCTGCTGTCTCATGGTGAGTTAACAAAAAAAGTGACATGTTTTTAGATCAAATGTTTCTGTTGAACGACTGTGATGGAGCAGAACATTAGTGTGTGTGTCTGCTGCTCTTTTTTTTTTGCGTGGTCCACCTGCAGCCAGTACTCAGGGGGAATTGAACCCTTTCCCCTCACCTTCCTCTGCTCCGTATTGGACGCTGTGACCCACGCGTACTGTGGATTAAGTAGAAACGGAAGTAAATTTGTGTTTGTGTGACTGAGACTGGTTACGTGATGATCTGCAGGTAGGTGAACACGTCCCGCGGTGGTGGGGTTATTCCCAAACAGGAAAATCAAACTCATAGGAAAGATCCACAGATGAGATCAGTCAGTCAGTCAGTTTCTTAATCCGCTTAATCCATTTAATCCGTTTACACAGGTCGCGGGGGAGCCGGTGCCTATCCCGGCAGTCACAGGGCGTGAGGCGGGGGACACCCCGGGCACGACGCCAGTGTACCGCAGAGCCAAATAGAGACAGACAATCACTCACACACACACACACACACACACACACACACACACACACACACACACACACTCCTACGGTCACCTTGGGACCGGCCAATCAACCTGAAGCGCATGCTTTTGGAGGTGGGAGGAAGATGAGATCATATTGAAAGAAATAAAGTTTGTCTCCGGCCATAACTCGTTACTGTTAGAATATTTTTCTACACTCCCCCCCCCCCTCCTCATTTCTCGTCGTGCAGGGTAAAGAACATTTTTTTCACGTCACTCCTCGCATATTTTGTCGTCCTGCTCCGCGGTGAGTGGGTGTGAGTTCGCTTCCTCCTTCAAACAGCTGTGCGCCAAAAGGAGCGTGTGGATGTGTGTGTGGTGTCCGAGGTGACGCAAACGTGGGTGAGGAGATGCCATAAAAAGCATTCGGACAGAGGTCCTGTCGTTGATTCTGCGGGAGCGGTGAACTCAACACACATACAGAACCTCACACACACACACACACACGAAATGATCTGGACCGTTTTTTTGCTTATTCAAGCTTTCCTGCTTTACGTCATTTTCACGCACAGATCGAGGTGAGTTGCGGTTTTATTCACCTGTGTGCGTCCGGCATGATTAGAAATCCAGTGCGGGCGTGGACCACAGAACGGAGTTGCGCCTTTGGATATTTAAACTTACATTGAACAACATTGAAACTGGTTTTTATTGTGATATCTCCGTTTTCTTTCATTTGAAAATGCACTCGTGGTTTCTTCAAACGCGCCAATAATTACAGCACCGTGGTGATAATAACTCATAAAAAGAGTCCCCACACGTAACCGCAGTCACACCCGTGGATTTAGTCTGTTTAATAGGTCGCTCCTGCTTCAATCTCAGGAATGCGGTTAAACTACTGGTGTCGAGTTTAAATTTAACACTTCGTTGGTTTTTGATTCCTTAATCCTATGCTTTAATAATCCAGTGACCCAATGGTTTCTAATTTTTTAAAAAAAAACTGCAGTTTTGTTGAGCTTTACCTTTATAACCATAATGTCAGGTCAGACAAGCAAGCTCAGGCTGTTCTGTGCTTAAACCATGTCAGCAGGACATTTTACAAAGCTGAGATAATTTAACAACTTTAAATGAAATGGAAAAATAGTCTTCCTGTTCTTTCCTCTTTAGATCTAAAGGCGAGCCCCCCCTAGACAAAGGAGTGATCCCATGGTTGGGACATGCGCTGGAGTTTGGACGAGATGCTTCCAAGTTCTTGAATCGAATGAAGCTGAAACATGGCAACATTTTCACAGTGAGTAGGAAAAACCTATCAGTGATGCACCTTTGACACGATAGTCTCACCTGTAGAGATATATCTTGATGTGTGATTGTGTTTTTGAAGAACAATATTTTTAATCATGCAGTGCAGTTTCAAAATGATACTGGATGCTCAGCTGATAGTTCTGGTGGTATTTTAGAGAAAAAATAATAAGCCTAGAACACTCCTTAGGGATTTAGAAATGTGTAAATATTCAAGTAAAATAAATGTAAATCAGGAAACACTCAGAAATTCACTTATCCAAAGCTAAAATAACAAGTTTTCTTAAGCAGTTAAATGCAAAATATTGGCGTACCAGATATTTTGCACAACTGAAACTCTCTGTCGTCACTACATTTTATAAAACAGTTATTACAGTGTGGAAGCAATAGTTAAACCTGTATGTTTCTCACACGTTTCCTCTTTGCCAACAGGTGCGTGCCGCTGGCCGTTATGTGACGGTGTTGCTGGACCCACACTCGTACGACGAGGTGATCAGTGACCCAGAATCCCTGGACTTCACTCGCTATGCACAGGTGCTCATGGAGAGGATCTTCGACATGCGGCTCCTTCATCACCAGCCAGATAAAGCAAAAGCATTGATGAAAAAGTAAAGCCATAATTATGTTTGACTCCAAATTGAAAGCTTGTCCAGTGTATTTTCATTTTCACGCGAAAGTAGAAGCCACATTTTTTTCATGGAAATCACCCCTTCAAGTCTCATGTATTGAATCACTCTAAGTGTTTTTTCCTGAAACACTCTTCCTTTTATTGGAAATCTATTTCAGGGCTTCTTCTTTTTTTAGTGCTCACTTGTTTGAGCTCTACATAGCTATTACATCAAAAGTAGTCAAAAGAAAATAGATACCTCTTCTAACAAAGTAAATACCTGCTGTAGTGAAATACTGGCACAAACCCAATAAAGGAGGTAAAATAGTGCTACTCAGACTCAAAGTTATTTTATTGTAAGATTATATATTTAAGCACATCGACGTCCTCTGTTTAAATAGTGATTTTTGACTAGTCAGCCTTCCCTTCATCAATGTATGACGTACACAATCTCAGTTATGTTACCTCAGGGGAAATAGGTAGGGTCCGACAGTTGCCTTTAATAATATATGTTACTCAGTAATTTCACTGTCACCACTGCAGCAATCAGAGTGACAAGAGTTTACAATTACAACAATTTATGCCTGTATGTTACAATGTTTTAAATCTGCAGGCACTTCATGGGAATGAATCTGGGCTCCCTGAACAGAGCCGTGAGCGGACATCTTCAGACTGTGTTGAAAGCGGAGATGCCTCAGAACCAGAAAGACTGGAAAGAGGAGGGACTGTTCAACCTTTCTTACAGCATACTCTTCAAGTAAGAGAAACCCCCCACCACCCTTAGCCCTCCCACGCACAGGCACACTCATCATTGTTTCAGAAGAAGTATTTATTCAGGTCAAAAGCCTCCAGCTTAACAGTTTACATGGAAGTCAGGCCTGACCTGGTGTTTGTAAACACAGCAAGAAAAAATGTAGTTTGACTAAACTCTTGAATGCAGATTCTTTCCGGTGTAACATTTTTTTGGCCAAGCAGATTAGATTCTAGTCGTGTCGCCTAAAATCAACTACCCAAAGCTATCGATTACTTGAAATGTTAAACCGTTTATATTTACTGTGTTTACTTTAGTAATGTGGGGACATACAAGATCTTGTTTTCTCAGTGTTCTCAACCAAAAAAAGAGGCCTGGACCAGTTATCCCCATTATATTGGCATAAAAGTACCATTTTTTTATCTGAACAGTCGAGGGCAGGGGTCACCAAATGGCGGACCGTGGTCCGGATCCGGACTGCGTGATGGTTCTGTCCGGACCCGTGACCATTCCATGATAAATTCATAAGAGTAGATTTTCTTGGCGCATTTTTACTGATGGTCACGGCTACAGACGGCGGGCGCTACTCCTCCAGTTCATACGGTAATAGCGCCACTCAGTTCAGCCAATCAGATCGTTTCTTTACCTGCCTGTCAGAGCACCTGGAAGTGAGACAGCTCGCTGCCGCTACCGCTGTGAGTTTACCGCTACAGGAGCACAGAAGAAGGGAGACAGAGAAGACAGCATAGCTCCAAACGAAGGGAGGTTAATGAGGAAAACCGCTGGTTAACAATGAGTGGACGGAGAAATTTATGTTTATTCCTCCGTCAGGCAGTTCAAACCATTTTACCTCATATAGTCTGAACACGTATCTCTAATTAATTAATAACGTTAAGCGCCACTATGAAACAAAGCACAGATCTTTTGCGCAGAATTATCCCCTGAAGTCCGAGCTGAGGGCAAAATAACCTAACAAAATGCAAACGAATGTTCACTAAAGGCATGGTGGAGTTTGGGGCAACATAAAACATCTTTTAGTGATGGAACAGTTGTGAAGAAGTGCTTAAAAGCTGTTGTTGACATTTTGTTTGGGGGAAAACAGAAAGATGAGATGTGTGGAAAAACTCCCCAACGTCAGCTTCGACAGCAACCAGAAAATCAGAAATATTAACAGCTCTATGCAGCTATTCAGAGAGCACCATGCATATCTGTGGACATTGATGAGTTGTAGTTTTTGTGTGTGTGTGTGTCAGGTTCCTTCACAAAGATAAGGAGCTCTTTGCTGAGTGTAACACCACTATTAAACACACACAAGGGGAGAGGACATACATGAGGCAATAAAAGAGATGCTGACAAAGTCCAGTGGTCTCTTTCACCACACATGACAGAGACCACCACCTTGTCATGGTGGGAGAAGAGAGGGGGGCTGTGCCAAACAGTCAAGGTGTGCCTGTGCACATCTCGTACACAGGCACACCTTGCGTGCAAGGTTACTTGTGTACAAGTAAATTACTGGCAGGCCACATGCCCCTTTCTCTCATGAACAAAGTTCTGTTTGCATTTTCCCCTGAAAGAGCCAGTTTGTATTCATGCTTTCTGAACATGTTAATGTTTTTTACGTGAAGTGTAGACCTTCAGTTCTTTAAGCTGGGATGTCTTTAATTTACGAGAAAAAAGATTATTCAGCTCTTTTTGCACTTTTTTTTTTTCTGAGGTTTGTGTGTTCTTCAATCTAACATAAAGGTTTGAAATGTATTTGCCTGGGTCTACTTTTATTTATGGTGAGGTAAAAGAGCTAGCTGTGCACTCACTTAAACATATCCTGCATTGAAAACTGATAATAAATGATAATGTGGATATAGGGGCCGGCTATAAGACACAAACTAGACTTGGGTTCAGACCCTTTACTAAGAGGACATTTTTATAACCTGACCTCCGTGACTTTTAATTGAATACCCCTGGTCTAGGGTATACTCACATTTAGTGTCTGCTCTTTCTGTGCAGGGTGGGGTACCTGACTCTGTTTGGTGGAGAGCAGAACAATAACAGCACAGATCCTGCATTGGTCTACGAGGAGTACAAGAAGTTTGATGGTCTCCTAACCAAAATGGCAAGAGGAACCCTAAAAACAGGTACGAGAGTGGAGATCCCTCCAGCCTGGCCGTCACGCGGAAGCTGTGATGAAATGAAAGAAAGAACTATTTTCAGTCTAAGGTCACGAGCATTGCAGACCATGAGTCATAGAGTAGGTGTCCTCACTGTTTATATATGTCACTGTGGTTCCATTGACATGCTGTGACATCACTGATGGGTGTTCCCTCAGATTTGTTTAACGGTTGCCATGGTGAGTTTAAATTAGTCAGCTGCTGACATAGTGTTTAAGAGATCTTTATTGTTAAGGAGATTCCTGTCTTAACTGTCCCGAGACACGCAATAGTAACACATGCCTCATATTTCTTTGTTTACTGTGTTGTTGATAAGACACTTGTTCCACCCATCCTGACCAGGTCTGCTCTCCAATTGTTGCGTTTCTCCTAAGGCAATATCACACATGTATCTGTCTTGTTACTCATTCACATATGCTGAAAACTCAGTTTATCTTTAAACAGAAGAAATCAGTTTGTCTGCATGTATTTTAATTTATTTTGTATAATAGAAAATTATAACTATTTACAATTCTTCAGTTATTTGAGGACAAATAAAGTTTTTTAATTGAATTGAATTGAATATTATTGTTTTCAGAATATAATTCAGGATTTTAACATTTATGTGATTCTCATTTTGGAAAAGAAAAATCAATTTGTGGTTTTCTGATTGTGGTGTGTTTGTTCAATGCCTAAAATTAAAACATGTTGATATACCTTTATCAAATTATGTGAACACCTCAACTGATCTTTCTTCCAATATGTTGAGCAGTGATATTTAGAAATGTTTCAAGTTTGAATTTGAGCAGGTTTGTTTTTTTCCTACTATTATATGTACAGTGTAGCTCTTAATTTGTCTTTTTGCTTGTTTGTTTTTTGCAGAGGAGAAGACGACGGCCCAGGATGTCCGTCAGAGACTGTGGGAGCTTTTGGCTGCAGCAGGTCTCGCTGAGGACGCCAGGTCGTGTTCTTGGCTTCACGCCTACAGGCGGTTCCTTCGGGAGGAAGGTGTTGATGAGGAGACGGTGAAAAAGGCCTTTTTGATGCAGCTCTGGGCCTCGCAGGTGAGTCAGACATAAGAGAAAAAAATACTTCTGTGCAAGTTTCTCCTATGCAGACTTAATGTTGGGAAAGCCTTTCCAGAGAGAAGTAAAACTCTTATTCACCACATGAGTGTGCTGTTCACCTCTGCTGTTACTGCTTTAATTGTGCCTGAAGCCATTAGAGTGTTTCAAGAATATAAAATAAAAGTAATAGTGCTCTGACTACTCTTTAAGGCTGTCAGCCTTCAAAAGACTGAATGAACGGTGATTTGGTTGTGACCACTATGGTATGAACAACTGGATGTGGTAATGACTCATCCTGTCTTGCTAACTTCCCTTAGGGGGGTTGTTGCATCAATATGGTGACATTCAAACATTTACCTCACTTAACGCGCTGATTTACATCACATTTTGTTGTTATTACTAGGCTTTATCTCTGTTTGATTGTGAGTTTTGAGTCATAGTTTAGTTGTCACTGAGTCACAGTTTCAATTTCCTCAAAACCGTTGCCATGCACTGTGTGTACATAATGTTCCTGGTCATATGTCGATACCCTCAGATAATCACTACAAAATATTTTGTAATCACAGCCATAATTATGAAAGTGATGTATGGATAAAGATCTTTCTGTTTTTTTCTCATGGGGCCTTGAGCAATCAGGCTAACGTCACATTTTTGTGAGGTATCTTTCCATGGATACACATGTTATGTCTTCAGTAATGCTTGTGTATTGTAATTGCACGGTAAATTAATTTTTAAGTGCATTTTTCATGACTTGAGAAGTAGTTTTGTTGTCGATTGTTTAGTGACCTCCACCAGAATCACTATTGTAGCCTGTCCACTCCTGCTCTGTGTTTTGACACACGACTTAACGGCCTCAGTGTCCTGCTCTCGGATAGTTGGGACCTCAGGTCTACAATTACTTTCCTTTTTAAGTAAACCATTAGCGCCCTGTGCTGTGCCAGTGGAGATACTATCCAGAACACAGCTCCATTTCATCCTGGACACATGACACAGGGCTTTTTTTTATCTCAATGATTTGTATTTTAATTTAATGTAACTAAACCTTAATTGAAATTTGTGCTTTGTTGTAACTCTGGGCAACACAAATGGACAAATTATTATTATGGGTTAAGGAGATTCCTGTCTTTACTGTGATGTGGTGTGCTGTCACCACCCGAGTGAAGGAGATAGCTTGTTATCATTGTCATCATGTGAGTCTTTCTTTGTTTTAAGGGTAATGTTGGTCCTGCTGCATTTTGGTTGTTGGGCTTCTTGTTGAAAAATCCAGAGGCTCTGACGGCGGTGAAGACAGAGATGGAAACCTCATCCTGCTCTTTACTGCATAGACCTGTGAAGACCCCAGTGTTTGGTAAGCATGTCATTCCAGCTGTAAAGAGAAACACACTGCTGACAGTAAGATGATGTGAAAACATTCTAAAATGCGTAAGATGAATTCTAACGTTATATAAATAAATAATTTGCCCACAAGCATAATGGACAGAATCACAATCCCCTGCAAAATACTGTAATCATAAACAAAAGGGAATCTTATTAAATAGATTCATTCGGAGTCTATAAATCTAAAAAAGCAGGGTTTACAGAGATAATTAAACCACTTTATCTACAAATGTTTGTAAATAGTCGACAACTATGACTGAAGTAATGCTGCTCTATTGCCATTAGCATCATTTCTTTATTCCTTTCCAGATAGTGCCTTGGAAGAGACTCTTAGACTCACTGCTGCCCCCTTCATCACCAGAGAGGTAGTGCATGAAAAAACCCTCCACATGGCTGATGGTCAAGAGTACCTGCTGAGGAAAGGAGACAGGGTTTGCTTGTTCCCTTTCAACAGCCCTCAGATGGACCCAGAGGTTCACCAAGAGCCACAGGTTTGTGTCTCTGCATATCCAAGAAAACCTGCCGGTGCTGCCAGCATTAATTACTGAAATTGTCTTTGGAAGTAGTTGGAGATAAAGTTAATTGTCCTTAGTGTAGTTGTTTATGAGCAGCGGACTCAAGGCCTACACAAAGCTGACCCTGTATTACCCAGTGAAAAGTCAAACCCAGACCTATGGACCATTGAGGGATTAGCTGAGCATGTGAACAGGAACACGGCTAATACGTGTGGGAGGGGCTTTCCATTTAGGCTGCATTAAAATACTCTGTCCAGCAGAAATAGACATTAACCCGTAAGTCATTGTTTCTATTCGCAATTAAAAATGTCTTTCCTCTCCAGATATTCAAGTACGATCGCTTCCTGAACGAAGAGGGATCAGTGAAGAGAGACTTTTATAAAGGAGGGAGGCGGCTGAAATATTACACCATGCCATGGGGAGCAGGGACCAATGGCTGTGTTGGAAAGCAGTTTGCCATCAATACCATCAGAGAGTGAGTGTCCTAGAATTAGTGCATCATATCATTTCTTTATTGGCTGAGACCTGAAATGCTCTAAAGTAGAGGAGGATTTTTTATTTTTACATCTAATTTCTGCTTCAATGTTCTAATTTCATCTTTCATCTGTGTTTACCCTTCAGGTTTGTTTATATGGTGTTGACTAACTATGAGTTAGAGCTGTGTGACCCAAATGCTCAGATGCCAGAGGTAAATGTCAGTCGTTATGGATTTGGGATGCTCCAACCAAAAGGAGAAATGCTCGTCCGATATAAAGCTAGGACTTTGTTCTAAGAACATAAAAGACAGATTTAAAGCACATTTCAACACATGTGAATTGCTTAGTGTCAATATTCCTTTTATACTTTTGAACTGTAAATAATGTTGTGTATTTATATTGTACAATATATGGATGTTTTGTTATTTATCAATAAATGTAGATTTCCCATTATGAACAATCTTGTTATCATTTTTGTTGAGTTTGTGGCTCAATGATTAGTTTTATTGCAGTCCTGCTATGATATCGTTTTCGAATTAAACTGAATTCAGAAACTGAGAATTGCCCCAATAGAAAGACTGGTCATATGAAGAAGCTGTAAAGATTGGACAGCCTGATTGTGTATGTTAAATAGAGACGGTGTGCATAATGAGGAGACTGCCTGTTCTGTAAACAGAGCCAGCCACACATCTGTCACACTGACACAAGCCGACTGTTTGCAGAGTGAAGCTGAGTGGAAAGTTTAGATTTATGTGATGTTTGGAAAGCAACTGATCGCTGGCCAGCAGCAGATACACCGTCGAGCGCAGGTTGAAGGCTGCTTTGTGGTTTTTTGACGGAACATGAAAGAAGTATCTGTAATTCAAACCCATTTTATATATAAACTAGCTTCGACCACAGACCTGGACTTAATGAGGTTCATAATTTGGCCTCAGTTTAATAACATTGTGTCTTAGGTGTGTGAAGACCTTTGTTTATATGAATAAGTTTTCCAAATACTGGGTTCTGGTTCCGATCTGGTTATGTTGTTGCTGACAAGGTTGATTTATACTTTTGCAAAAAAGCTTTTGGATATATTTACACATTTTCCATGTTAACTAGCATTCATGTACTCCTATCTAGAAAAAATTACATCTTATTACATTCATTGGAGGTACATTACATGCATAATATTTTCCTCATTCACGTACGGATGATATGTTTAGTGATCAAATCTTGAATTAGAGTTCATACGTCTGATATTGCATAGTGCCCCATAAAGCTGCTGTGGATGCTTTGAGCCGCGGCTGTTAGGGGGTTAATTCAAGGCGCGCAGGCTGCAGCCGCTGGACGCGCCTGAGAGCGATCAGTCCACCGGCCAGCACATCTCCCGCTGCCAGCAGGAGAAGACAGGAGCCCGGCAGCGCTCTCTGGAGCCTCTACCTGTTGATTAGACCCCCAGAGGGGCGGTGGAGGACACACTTCAGGTGCTGGAAAACATTTCTCATCATGTCGTAGCTGATGATGCCTCCGGCAGCTCCCAGCAGAGCTCTGGAGACCTGGACGGACATCAAGAAGTTTGAAGGCGTTTGTTCTTGAATCGCTGCTGATGACGGTCCATGAGGTGGATCGGAATTGAAAAGAAGACACGTATGTATGCTTATTTTAGTGTTTTAATTAGATTTTTTTTTTTTAATTTTAATTTTATATACTGATTTGATCCCCGAAGGGAAATTAAGAAATGAGAATTCTACTTTAGGTACTATATTTGGGGGTTTTCTAGGTAGTTGGGGGGGTTTTTTTTAGCCCATTTTCTTTTCACTTCGTCCTGCCTCTAACTGGAGTAGCTGAGCATCATTTATAAGTTTGTCTGCGCACCCATGCAGGTAATGTGGGAATAAAACCTATTACATATCCAAGCAATTGCTCGTCCAGACGCGTTATGACGCGGTCTTCAGCCGCGTTATAACGCGCTATAGGCTCTTGATCAAAGTTGCTCGACAGCTTTAGTTACCTCTGTTATTAATAATTCGGTAGCTCGTTCACATTTGTCACCTCCATCCACGTTGTCTGACGTCGGGACACATCGCTGATCCCCCCCCCGCCCCCCGCCCCAGGTCGTGAGACGCTTCAGCACCGCGGACAGCGGCGCGTCGGTGGAGTGACAGACAGGCGCTTCAGAACTGGACAGCGATCACCAGCGTCCAGTTTATCATTGTCCTGACTCCCCCTCTCCCCTGTCAGCAAGAAAAGCGGCTGTGCCTCTCAAAGCTGATTAACATATCTATTCGGTGCTCTGATGAGTGGATAAACCACCTGACATTGCTTATAGGACACCGACACCGGCCGCTCCACAGCGCCTAAATGAATTATTTGTCTTTTATCGCAGTTACTTGAAGAAACGAAGGGGGGGGGGCTCCTGATGCGCTCATCTGGAGGACCATGGACTCTTAATCTACAGGACTGTTTCTTCCTGTCGTACAAGTGTCGTCCAGAGTGAAGATGATCAAAACGGGGACTCGGGCTGGCACGTCGTTGCCTCCTGACACGATGGACATCATCCGCAGCAAGACGCACACCCGCCGGGTGAGGCTGAACGTCGGGGGGCTCCTCCATGAAGTCCTGTGGAGGACGCTGGACAGGCTGCCGCGCACAAGGCTGGGCAAGCTGAGAGACTGCAACACCCACGACTCGATCATGGAGATATGCGACGACTACAGCTTGGATAACAACGAGTACTTCTTCGACAGGCATCCCGGCGCATTCACCTCCATCCTGAACTTCTACCGCACCGGGAAGTTGCACATGATGGAGGAGATGTGCGCCCTCTCCTTCAGCCAGGAGCTGGACTTTTGGGGCATTGACGAGATCTACCTGGAGTCCTGCTGCCAGGCCAGGTATCATCAGAAGAAGGAGCAGATGAACGAGGAGCTCAAACGAGAGGCGGAGAACATGAGGGAGAGGGAGGGAGAAGAGTTTTCAACCACATGTTGTTCCGAGAAGAGGAGGAAACTGTGGGACCTCCTGGAAAAACCAAGCTCATCATTTGCTGCTAAGGTAATGTTCCACGCAGTTTTACTTATGCATCAGCCATGGAAGATCTAGTAAAGGTAAAGTAACCAGGAGAAAGTAGCTCTGCCATACAGAAGTCTGGACTTCTAAAAAAAATTCCAGTGAAAAGTTGAGGCAAGATAGTGGAGATTTTGGTCCTAATGAGAAAAAGACGAAGTCATATTTAAGTCGTTTTAAGACGCTGCATAAATAACTAATTAAACACATTTTGTTCATGCATGACAGCCTTCATTGTTCCCCTTTATTGCTTTCAGCTTTATACTTGTCCCTGAGCCAGGATTGTCCAGGTTGCTGGTCTCATGGGATGATTATTGATCGCATTGTTTTTCATTTGGCAGCGACATGGATAATGAAAGATCTCACACTTACGTTTGAATCCATAGCAGAACAGACAGAAACTCTGTAAGCGAAATGTGTATTTTTTGACCATTGCATGTTGCTCTCCCACTCCCTCTTCCTTAGCCATTCTACCTCATTTCCAGTCCAGTATTCGTTGTCCAACTTATTAACAAGCTCAGAGGAACAAGCATGCTTCACGCAGTGTGATCAATGAATAGCATTATGTTGGCAGCTTTATTTTTTAAATAATCTGACTTTTAAAAGACAAAGCATGTGACTGTACAAGTAGAATAAATCCATTTAGATCTGTTTCACCAATATGGCACCTGTAAGGAGAATCAACATATTTATCAGTATAACATCTACCAGTGATAACAGCGAGGGCTCATGTTCAATAGTTCTTGTTGCTGATAAATCCGTCATTTTCCTATCATATAGAGTATTTTTACTGTCTTTTGTTGAGGTATCAGTTCAAATCATTTAAAATATATTTATGTGCTATAGAAATGTGTTAGGGGGGCATTTGACCTCTATGTCTGACTTCCCAGTCAAAACAATCATGGTAAAATATTGGTTAAAGAATTTTAAACAACCTCTTGATCAAGATTCCTGCATAATTTATTTGGCTCATTTAGTGGGAGAAGCAGCTCCAACCTTGACCTTGAATTACTGAAGGCCTTAATTATGTTTGTTAATGATTCAGTCGCTTTGCATGCTCATATTTAAAGCACTTGAAGTCCCTTTTGTGTCTGCTCTTGAGCTGTCTGAAACCAGTATCCACAAAGACAAGTCATGATCCAACGCCGGATCCGCAGGATATACAGTAACTGATAAAAACCAAATTGTATTTGATAAATCAGGTAGGTAGATATACTATTTGATTTTGTCATCTAGTTTAAAGTTCATAACATGGACAAGACATGTTTCATGATAAAATTATGCATTAATAATCAGCTCCATTGCACTTTTATGCAATATTTTACACAAAAAACTATATCCACCTCATGAAGTGCTTCAATATACATTATTGTACATTTTCCAGTAGCTTTAGCTTACTGTGCTCCACTGTGACTTTGTTATTATCACAATGTGAGTTTATTAAGGTCATAATGGTGAGCAAGTGTGTGTTCTCAGCTCAACGAACAAATGGATTCTCTGCACAAACCTTTGAATGGGAGTAGGGAGGTGTGCTGTTTGACTTAAAGGGTCATTTCCCCATGTTTAATTTTCTAAGTGAGACTCAGAGCAGCAAATATGCCACAACCAGGTTAAATGTTATCCAGGACATGCAGTCCTGTTCCAGACACTGTACTGAAGAGTTGCCTCTGTGAAATGGCACGCTACCAAACACATATTCTGCCTCATTTATTTTTCATCCATCCATCCATCCATCCATTCTCTTCCGCTTATCCGGGGTCGGGTCGCGGGGGCAGCAGCTTAAGCAGGGAAGCCCAGACTTCCCTCTCCCTAGCCACTTCATCCAGCTCCTCCGGGAGAATCTCAAGGCGTTCCCAGGCCAGCCGGGAGACATAGTCTCTCCAGCGTGTCCTGGGTCGTCCCCGGGGCCTCCTCCCGGTAGGACGTGCCCGGAACACCTCACCAGGGAGGCGTCCAGGAGGCATCCTGACCAGATGCCCGAGCCACCTCATCTGGCTCCTCTCGATGCGGAGGAGCAGCGGCTCGACTCTGAGTCCCTCCCGGATGGCCGAACTCCTCACCCTATCTCTAAGGGAGAGTCCGGACACCCTACGGAGGAAACTCATTTCGGCCGCTTGTATCCGGGATCTCGTTCTTTCGGTCACGACCCATAGCTCGTGACCATAGGTGAGGGTAGGAACGTAGATCGACCGGTAAATCGAGAGCTTTGCCTTTCGGCTCAGCTCCTTCTTCACCACGACAGACCGATACAGAGTCCGCATCACTGCAGACGCTGCACCGATCCGCCTGTCGATCTCCCGTTCCATTGTACCCTCACTCGTGAACGAGACCCCAAGATACTTGAACTCCTCCACTTGGGGCAGGATCTCATCCCCAACCTGGAGAGGGCACTCCACCCTTTTCCGACTGAGGACCATGGTCTCAGATTTGGAGGTGCTGATTCTCATCCCAACCGCTTCACACTCGGCTGCGAACCGTTCCAGTGAGAGTTGGAGATCACGGCTTGATGAAGCCAACAGCACCACGTCGTCTGCAAAAAGCAGAGACGCGATACTGAGGCCACCAAACCGAACACCCTCAACGCCTTGGCTGCGCCTAGAAATTCTGTCCATAAAAGTTATGAACAGAATCGGTGACAAAGGGCAGCCTTGGCGGAGTCCAACCCTCACTGGAAACGAATCCGACTTACTGCCGGCAACGCGGACCAAACTCTGACATTGGTCGTACAGGGACCGAACAGCCCTTATCAAGGGGTCCGGTACCCCATACTCCCGAAGCACCCCCCACAGAACCCCCCGAGGAACACGGTCGAACGCCTTCTCCAAGTCCACAAAACACATGTAGACTGGTTGGGCGAACTCCCATGCCCCCTCAAGGACCCTGCGGAGGGTGTAGAGCTGGTCCACTGTTCCACGGCCAGGACGAAAACCACACTGCTCCTCCTGAATCCGAGATTCGACTTCCCGACGGACCCTCCTCTCCAGAACCCCTGAATAGACCTTACCAGGGAGGCTGAGGAGTGTGATGCCCCTGTAGTTGGAGCACACCCTCCTGTCCCCCTTCTTAAAAAGGGGGACCACCACCCCAGTCTGCCAATCCAGAGGCACTGTCCCCGAAGTCCACGCGATGCTGCAGAGGCGTGTCAACCAGGACAGCCCCACAACATCCAGAGCCTTTAGGAACTCCGGGCGGATCTCATCCACCCCCGGGGCCCTGCCGCCGAGGAGCTTTTTAACCACCTCGGTGACCTCAACCCCAGAGATAGGAGAGCCCGCCTCAGAGAACCCAGACTCTGCTTCCTCATGGGAAGGCGTGTCTGCGGGATTGAGGAGGTCTTCGAAGTATTCTCCCCACCGAGTCACAACGTCCCGAGTTGAGGTCAGCAGCTCCCCATCCCCACTATATACAGTGTGGATGCTGCACTGCTTCCCCCTCCCGAGACGCCTGATGGTGGACCAGAATCTCTTCGAAGCCGTCTTGAAGTCGTCCTCCAAGGCCTCACCGAACTCCTCCCACGCCCGGGTTTTTGCCTCAGCAACCACCAAAGCCGCATTCCGCTTGGCCTGCCGGTACCTATCAGCTGCTTCAGGAGTCCCACAGGCCAAAAAGGCCCGATAGGACTCCTTCTTCAGCTTGACGGCATCCCTTACCGCTGATGTCCACCAACGGGTTCTGGGGTTGCCGCCACGACAGGCACCGACCACCTTACGGCCGCAGCTGCGGCCCCATGGGTGCAGGCCCGGCCACCAGGCGCTCGCCTTCGAGCCCCACCTCCAGGCCTGGCTCCAGAGGGGGGCCCCGGTGACCCGCATCCGGGCAAGGGAAAACGTGTGTCAGTGTTTTTTGTCATCATATGGGGTCTTTGAGCAGTACTTTGTCTGGTCCCTCACCTAGGACCTGTTTGCCATGGGTGACCCTACCAGGGGCAGAAAGCCCCAGACAACTTAGCTCCTAGGATCATTGGGACACACAAACCCCTCCACCACGATAAGGTGACCACTCAAGGAATTTATTTTTCAGTGTCGTTGAAATTTTAATTACACATTAATAACACTTGATTTAATGCCATGAAAAGAGAAGGTGTGAAACAGAATATCTATAGCACCAAATGTCACTTCGTCCTGGATCATTGGAGTTAAAGCCGACCCAAAATACTGATGAGCACCAGAACCTGTTCCAGCGAGCCGTCCTTCATGGTCCAGCTGGTGTGATGGACACCGTTTGTGCAGCTGGTCCACTTTCTTTTCCTGGGAGTGTTGAGGCGTTATTAAATCGTTTTGATCCCACTTACTGTAAGTCCTCTTTTCCAGTCTGGGTACGCCTGCTAAATTATTCAGCGTGACGATATGAAACCCTGGATACACAAGGAAAACTTAATGGTATTCATTTCGTCAGTGAGCGATAAGATCTTGTCAATACCTAGCAGTGTCTCTGTCGTCATTTTTACTGCACCCCAGTGAGAGGGCCAGTTCACCAGGTTGGGAATGAAAGCAGTACTTGTAGTGATGCCTGTCTCAGCATGCCTCCGTTGCTCATCTCTCCCTCAGGTGTTGAGTCTCAGAGGGATCACAGTCACAGTCCATAATGACACTCCCAAGGGGTTGGATTACAACTAGCATTGCTCCAAACTGGGAATGGGAGTATGCAAAACTATGAAAACTCATTTAATCACTCAATTCGCTGTTTGCTGAACCTTGATATTACTTCTATGTTTGATGTTTCAAAGTATTAATTTAGATTTCAGCTATTAAATGCAAGTTAATTTTAGACAATTAAAAAAATAAAATAATAATAATAATAATAATAATAACAACAATAATAGTAATAAAACATGATGAATTATCACCGGATTAACTCAACAATTATATTTCATATTTTAGAGGGAGTGCCTCCCAAGGTGGGGTCCGGGACTACTAAGGGGGTCCCAGTCTGCAGATATAAGTAACAAATCAAAGCTTATAAAGATGTGAAAAAAACAGGTTAAAATTTGGGTTGAAGTTGTATATTTTCAGTTAAGATAATATAGCACACAACCTATTCAATGGTGAAATGTAGGATGTTGTTTGATGTCAAAAATGTAAGTTGTTGGACTGCTAAATTCAAGTTATGTAAAAATGTACAAAGTTGATATTCAATAGATACGACATTTCACAATCAACTTATTGTTGACTTGATTGTTGATTAGAAAATGGAATAGAAGCACTTTTTAAAGTATAGTTCACACATACAGCTTTCACTGAACAAACTATTTTCCACCTCGACACTGAGGGACTTTAAATTCACATCTTTTTAAAGCCTTGCCGTCGTCTCCCTGCCCACAGACTTAACCTTGGCAGAGTCCTAGCCAGGTTATCACATGGAAACATCTCCCCTTGGTGAACTACAGACAGCCATGACAACAGGAAGTTAACTACACTTTTTACTGCAGATCAGATTTGCTCTACTTGCTTCACTTTAAACATGTTGCTTTGTTGTGTGTGAAGTCTTGATTACATGGCTGTGTGTGTGAGCATCAGGGTGGGGATGATGCCCACTGTGTTCTCTTACCTGCTGGAGGAAGTCAACTGCAAACACATTAACATGTAAGGCCAGACAGGCTGGGAGCAGATACACCCTGAGCAGCCATTAGAGGTGTGACTTCCCTCAGACCGCTGCCTGCTGACGGCTCTGCATGGAGGAGCGCAGTCACTCATGCTAACTTCCAGCTCTGTATTACAGACAGTGCGGGGGGGGGGGGGGCACTGGAGATGTAGCAGAACAATCATTATGATTGTGTGATTTTCAGCAGGGGCAATGAGTTATGGAACTGAAGGTCATTCTCTTTGGGTTTTTGTCTCTCCTGCTTTTCTCTGGCTGTATTTGTGTGGATGTGCATCCTCCTCCAAGTGGTCCAGTCTGTATGAGCTGGTGATGATGAAATGTACCTACAACTCACTGCCATTTGGACTGTCCACCCTGCAACCTCTGGTTTAGCGTGTAGTAGAATAGCTTCCTTATCACATTCTATACCAGCAGCAGCGCTCCTCTGTGGTCTGTCCACAGACCAGAGTGCTTAGGAAAATGTTTAGCAACCGGGACTGTCAGTCTCAAGAATGTGTTAATTTCATTGGCTAGAGCAAATACAAGAACCATTTCAAACTTAAAGATTTATCAAACACAGGACAGCTTTTGAAAATTTTCAAAATCTAAAGAGATGAACAATGTTATTGTCACAGTTCTTAATCCCAGAAGAGTCAGATGAAGGGTTAAAATTGAAATTCTCCCAAAAGAAGCAGAAATCTTTTGTGACAAGTTTAAATTTAAAAATACAAAAACAGGAAAAATCCACAAAAGGAAAATACCTCTGAGATTGAAATATGAACTTTCAAAAACAGGAAAAATTCCCAAATGGGAAATATCAAGGACTTCTACATTCAAAATTTAAAGCTGGTTAAAATCAACAACAGCAATCGATTGTCCAGAGTGTAACTTTAACTCTGTGAACTAGTGAACTGAACACGATTGCAGAGAAGAGGTCGACACCTCACAGTCATCCTCAGCAGGCTATGCAACAGCACGTTATGATCAGTCCATTATAACAGGGTCAATTCTTAATGTTGAATAATCCCTCTAATCTCACCACCTCTGACTCAAACATTTTCTTTAGAAAATAAAATTGCTCAAGTGGTCGGTTGCTTACAGCAGGTTCTCTTTCCCTTGACAATCTTTGATAGAAGTTCCATCTATTTTTATATTCTCTCCTGTTTTATACCGTTTTCACTCCCTATCTCGGGTTTTATCCTGGGTGGTCATTTTTCCCTCGTAGTCTTTGATTTTCCCTTGTTGTCTTGATCTGTAAGCCTCAGAGTGTGGCTTCCTCTTTTGTCACACTATCACACCTCTGCTAGACCAGTTTCCATCATAATTAAGGCTTTTATCATTCAAAGAGTCCTAAAACATTTTAATGCTGCTAACTATTGCTTAAGCATTATTGTTTAATCACTTCATTTCAAGCTTTATACATTCCTTATACTTTTTCTGATTAGATTTTTCATCTGTCTTCCTTCAATCTATATTTTCTTTACAACATCCATAAAATAACATTTGACTATCAATCCAAAGCTTAATCATTTTGTCTATATTTAACTATCAGTTGTCTCAGCTTCTGAGGACTCAGCTTCTGAGGACTTTTTCACATAATATGCCAATGTCCATAACTCTGTCATTTTCCATTGTGATTCATTTATTACATTTATCATTCCAAGCCTTTATAATATTGTTAACACTTTCTTATTCTTCTTATAAACTCTATAATACTTCAAAGCTTAATTATTTCTCTGTTATCTTGATTTCTTATGTTAATTGTACAGAACTGGCATCTTTTGTGACCTTCTTTCAGCCATTCTTTTTGTTCTGTCGAGAAGGAATTTCAATATTTCTCGACAATGCTAATTATCTACTTTTTAATTTCTTTGACAGGATTGTTGCTATGTGACAGCCGGTCTTACTTGTGCTTAGGCAAACTTTGAATGGGTATAAATCAATGGCACACAGTTCCCCTGCTGCCAGACTGATTGCACTCACAAAGTGGGCTTAGGCAGAGCCCCGACAGATCTTTTAAGGACATTAAAACGAAATCTCTTCATCTCTTCCTCCCCTACTGATTTCATTCGTTTCCATTTTCTTCATCCACACATCATTCTCTTCTCATTCAAGTCCAAGCAACATGCTCAGCATAGACACATTGTTTTTAAAGCTATGCAGTATGCATTTACTCCTATTTAATTTGTTATTATAAAATACAAAAAATGTATTTCCTGGCTGCACACACACTGTCCAAAAAGCTCCAAACCTTGACTAAAACCACCAGCTGGGCTTCATTCCCACTACACTTTTTGAGTCTGTAAACTCTCCAGTTATGACCACAGATGCAAAGGCTGGTATTTTGGTTAGTAAAGTAAATTAGTGGTATGCTTAAATTATTTTTTTGAGTATTAATTCACATTATCTAGTTTCTTTTTTTTTCTTCTTCTTCTTGCATTTTAAGGCAGCACAAGAAGATTATTCTTAGCTAATAGCAATCACACGGTGTCATGTGGTTGTTCTGTAAACCAAGAGAGACGTTAGCATTATTGATTTGAAACATTCGTTTGATCAGCATGAATGGAAGCTCGACTGAGTTGGTAACAGGAAAATCTGGATGATGGTGAGAGACTTAAAATTTGTGGATTACATTGTTTATCTAGTAATCTATGCATTTTCATTTAGCTTGTATTTAAACCACATCACTCTCCAATTTACTGAGATCTTGAAGTAACATAATGTTTAGGAACTGAAGTTTTCTTTAGGTCCTTCTGCAGGCTCATATACATGACCAGTGAACATTGTTTTAGAGATCAGGATTCTATTTTTGTCTCTAAGTGGCTTCCTCCATTGACAGAGCTGCTGTGTCTCCACCAGGGACGCCTTCATTTGCCCGCTGTGCTGTCTTTCTGGACTTCTGTCGAGTTTAACTTATCATGAGGCTACAGAAATGTACATTAAGTCAATACGTTATTTCCTTTAGCCTGTGTGGTTGTACATTATGTTTCTGCTCTTTAAAGCAGTAAATTTTATAAGACCTAAAATGATAACATGTTGTTCACGTATGTTTAAAACCCTAAATTTCTTTTTAGACTACCATGTTTTATTAGATTAATGGTTTTATAAGTTCATGACATTAAATGTTCTGTATTAGAAGGTTAGACAGTTTCTCTTCAATGGGATATTTTATATTAGCAGCACAACAAACTACTTAAAGGATGCTTGAAGAACCATACTTACATGCATATCACAGATCTATTAAGATATCCTGTGTGTCTGAATGCAGGCAAAATCCATCACCGTGCAAGGATATGTATTACTGTAATTTCTGGACTGTTGAGGAATCCTGAGGTGTGGTGTGTGTTTCCAGGTGTGGTAACATGAGATATTTATACAGAAAGATAGTACAGATTGAGATTTTAAATTTTTTTAATAACAACATTTTTCCCCACAAATCCTGTAAAAAAGAAGTAAAACATCGCTGTCGACTCCAACGCCATCAATTCATTGATGCCCATCTTACGTGCAGCAGCTGTTTCCTACTTAGACAGCCAGATCGATTACCTTTAACATAAAAGCTGGCTTTCCATCATCCGGGGGGGTGGGGGGGGGCATCACGCGCAAAATGTCTGTTGAAAACACAATCAAACTATGGTAGTGTCTTCATTTGAGCATTATGTCTTCCCACCTGTCTGTCTCAGTCTTGTTATTCCTGCTAGAGCGCCCCCTGGAGGCCCTAAGGCCCAAAAAATCTAAAGATTAGCCACATCGTTGTTTAAACTGCAGGGTTCAATGTGTGTGGGAAAAAAAGTTGTTGCTTATAGTCCAGAATTTATATTAAGTTAGAAATTGTTTTTCTATTCAGAACACTTTGAAAACTCATGGGGAATGTCTGGTCCTATGCTTCATCCACAGTGTTTCCCACAGAACTCATGATAAGCCAAGTGTCAAGCATCCTCAGACCAGGCCAGGCAGCCTGGCGTGGGAGTTGGTTTTCTTTTTCGATTGGCCTGGCATAACCAACAGATGCTGCTAGTTACATTTCAAATGATTCTGAGCCTCCTCATTGACAGTGTACTGTACAAGATATCAACAAGACACTCACCTCCCATTTCAGTCCAGCAAAATACAGACTTAGAGTTATTCTCCCAACTAGAGTAGATTAAAACTATTTAATACTGCCATGGGTGTTGGTTATTATTGTATAAACTCTGGAACATTTAGAATATTTAGGAAGTTGATTCTCTCATTACCCTAACACTTAGGCTGATCAGCTCATACTACACCGACTGAAGTCCTGCCTCCACCAAGTTTCAAGAACGTTAAGGCAGTAATTTGTCTGTACGACTGCTGACAACAGAAAAACAAACCAAAAAACTGGACCAAAAACTTAATCCACAAGGTGGGGGTAATTACCATCCAAGTCTGCAGGTTTCCTCAGTTCAGCCTTTTTACTGTGTTTCAGTTCAGTGATTGGTTCCTTATTGTTCCATCTCATGGCTCTTATCAGTCGTGTTTTCAGACAACTGCAGGAAGCTGTGATGAATGACCATTAGGCTAGACTGCCTCCTCAGCACCAAAAAAAGAGAGACAAGATCAGCGACTTTCTAGTGGGGCATTTAGCAGGTAGAGGAGTTGATATTTCCACCGTGATTTAGAAGGGAAATTTGTGTTAACATTCACTAAGTGGCCAAAAATACACAATTCAAATAACTGCTCATTTAGCTTTGTATCTGCTGGACGTGAAAAGACAAGTGTTAAAAAGTGTGTAATATCAAATTATTATAAGTAATACAGTATAATACCATGAGAAAATGTTTCAGAGCAGTGATCCCCAAGTTTTTATGTGCCACAGACCTGTTTAACTTCAGATAATATTTTCATGGATCAGCTTTTACAGTGTGGCAGATAAATACGCTAAAATAAAATGATGCCACCAGCACCAGCATTGTAAATGTGGTGGTGTATGTAACAGCACACCAACGTCAAGAGTGACTCATAGACAGATGTGACAGAAAGAATCGGGTAACTTTCCAAAGCAAAACATCGCTCAGAATTATTTGGAGACCACCTTTTTAGAGCATTATGTTATAAGTGGAATTTACTTTGAGTATTAAAATGCAATGATATCAAATAGGGGATATATATAATAAATAACCAATAATTGATATGCCAATCCATCCATTACAAACATTTGGACCAATGACTTCAGTTCAGGTCAACCGTAGTGTTCTACCTCGTGGTTTCCATAGAGAGAGGTGATCAAGCATGCTACATTAGCTTATCGTACATGCCAGCTGCACACACACACACACACAAACACACACACG
Source organism: Antennarius striatus (assembly GCF_040054535.1). Lineage (NCBI taxonomy): Eukaryota > Metazoa > Chordata > Actinopteri > Lophiiformes > Antennariidae > Antennarius > Antennarius striatus. The sequence goes on along the minus strand of NC_090780.1, from coordinate 13,381,515 downwards.
CAGACTCGCCCTGTAAGGTATCACTGTTTGACAGAAGTCTAAATGCTTTCTTTTCAAGTGAAATTTCATTCTCGCACACTGGTGCTTCTGGATTTGACATTTAAAAAGGCGAGGAGTCAATTGTGATGGGACAGCGTGCTGTAAGCCTTCATTCATTATTCAGATGGGCTTGACAGGGAGAGAACATCACTCAAGAAGACATACTGTAGAGTGGTGTGAGGTCAGGTGGTCAGTTTCCAGAGGGTTAGACGTTAGAAAGCAGTTGTGCTCCAAAAACCGCTGCTAGGTTCACACATCACGCCAGGCTTTCATCGGGAAATTCATGGGACGAGACCAACAAGGTCAGGTTTCAGCCTCCCATGAAGAAACAACAGGAATAACCGAATCAGTAAATAAAAATCTGGTTAATCTGACACAATTTCTGACATACATACTCTTTTCCATCACGTCGTCTTCTTTTGCATGACGCTGCACTGTGATGACACCCAAACTCAGGTGCTATATGTTAGGTGACTGTTTACTCTTTAAACCAGGGGTGTCAAACTCATTTTCACCGAGGGCCACATCAGCCTCATGCGTGTCCTCAAGTGGGCCAGATGTAACTTATAAATGTAGCTAAATGTAACTCGATGTAATGTAAAATAAATGTAAAATTAATGCAACTACTCCTTAATGTAGGCTCCGGCTCCTCGTGACCCGCTGCAGCGGATACAGCGGTGGTAATCTGACAATCTACTCCTTAATGTTAAATAACACTGAATTTATTACTTATTCAAATTACAAAAATTACAGTTACACAGAAAAAATGTTTGTTTCTCTGTTATAACATAAATCCTTTTAAATTGTCAGGTTATGAAAAACCCACATAACCCCATCAATTAAGGATCAAACTATTCCAGTGAATAAAGAAAAATAACATGAAACACAAATTAGGACATTACCTTTTGTTCAAAATGGTTATGTCAGTGTTAAAATGGGCTTAATTACTGCATGTGGGAAATATACAGTAGTTTTTGGTCAAAGCACACTTTTGTCCTATTTATTTTCAGACACTCTGACCTATTATACTCTCGCGGGCCCCATAAAATGATGTGGTGGACCACATTTGGCCCCCGGGCCTCATTTGACACATGTGCTTTAAACAGTTACACCTGATCACTTTGCTGTAAAGAAAGTAGAAAAGAAACACCACAATGACAAGCAACTGTGGACGTTTAGAGCCTTCTGACTTTCTGACTTGCTCTTTGCTTATATCTCCTTCTACTGTGATGTCTGCTGGTCATTTGAGACAGTTGAAGGAGAAAGCCCACTTTCAGTTTGAGGAAGCAGAAAGAAAAGCTTGCTAGTGCTGCAATTTGCTATGTAAGATATACCGGAACAATTTCCTGTCTGAAAACGACTGCTGTCTTGCAAAAAAATATATTTTATTCTCAGAGAAAGAAAATGCAGCACTAATCATCTGTAATGGTAAAATGAGTGCCTGTTTCAAGGAATGGCTTGCTGCTAGAGGGGTCCTTCTTAAATAAAAAGAGTGAAACAAAAGCTCCAGTAAAGATATTATAATATATTGGTTTCCATCTTCTTCTTCTCCTTTCGGCTTTTCCTTTCAGGAATCAGTTGCCTCCATCTAACCATGTCTTCTGCATCCTCTTGTCTCACACCAACTACCTCCAGCTCTGTCTCCTGTCTTTTCTTCAGTGACACTGTCTATAGACCAAACAACATCGCTGGTCTCGTCACAGTTTTGTTCACCTTTCCTTTCATTTTAGCTGAAACTCTTCTATCACACCTCACACCTGACACTTTCCTCCACCCGTTGGTGGAGGAAGGATTGGTTTCCATATCAACCTTAATTTGTCTCCTCTCATGTTACCAATCTCCCAAATCCTATTTTCCATTAAATACACATTTCATGTCAATAATGTAGATACACTGTGCCTTTTAAAAGTTATTTTTGGATCAATGGAAAGGCTTTTTTTTCAGGTTTGACACCACAGATAAAACAATATTGAATATTCCATAAATACTCCTTAAACCAAACTACTGTAATTATTTCACACGTATTCTTGTTGTTTTGTGTGTAAGTCAGTTAAAACATCTTTAATGATAGTGACTTTTAGCTATATGGAGGTTTTTATTACAATACAAATTATACCATATATTTTTTGTAACAATTCAAAATCAGCCACTATGAAGCTTCATATGCAGATTCAACATCCCAACTAAGGAACAGTATTTAACTGAATTTGATACAGAACCCAACACCTGAAACCTCAACTGTAGAACAGTAAATGACAGGGTTCATTTAACATATCACCTTCAGTCTGCTGAGCTCCACATCTGCCATGATAGTGATGTGGAGTTCAACAGAGCTTCAGGTTACTGCTGTGACCAACATATCACTTTGCATTGTCTATGACAGACATGTCTATGTATCCCATTAAATAAATGAATAAAGTTGCATTTTTTAAATTTAATTAGTCAAAAATGCAATGACTATATGAACTGAAATAAAATAAACCAGACACCACACAAGTTCTGTATCAGGGAAAATGTCAGCAGGAGTGATGGCAGATGGACGAGAGAGATCCCCATTGTTCTCCAAGCACGTCTCCATCAACAGCCTCTGCTCTTCAGCAAATAGACAGAGACCAAAGGAAAACATTGGAGCTGTTTCAATCTGTCATCGGCACTTCTCATTTTACAGTCCGCATTCAGTGTGAGGAGCACGCATTCACATGGCTCGTGCATATTTGAAAATAGACTCGACCAATTAGCTTCCACAGAGTGAGGATGTTGGGTTTGTTAAGTCTCCACACAGAGCTCGTTGATAGAGACGACCTGCAGCTCTGGAGGTCAGGTTTGTATGAGTGGGAGTGAGGCCAGCCCACCTTTAATGATCGTCTCACATTCAATGTAGGGAGAGGAGATTTTTCCGTTGCTTTGTTTGTGAACTGCTAACCTCTCTGCTCACCTGTGTGGACCCAGGAAGGCCAGCTGCTGCTGCAGGGATCAGCCTGTCTTACCAGATCTGAGGCGCTTGGTCCATCTAGAAACGGTCACAGGGAGTTCAGTTCGATTTCTGGATCAACGTGTCCACCCACTCGCTTTCATTGTTAGAGAACAGAATAACTAATTCAAACCAATCCAATAATGACAGTGAGCATCACTGGCCTGAGGACAGGGAATGTTTTTTGTTCTTCACATCAAGAATTTGGTGTGGAAAAAGAAAACCCCTGCATAAATTTACAGGACGGAGGAATCTATTACATTGTGATATTTTCACCAACTATTATACCAGGAGAGACTGTGGTGCTTTTTGATGGAACTCAAAGACACATAGAAGGACAATGTAGGAAGGTATGGTTATTAATATTATCCACGGACTTGCTCATTCTAATGAGGCGCAGCCTCTGAGGAGTGATGAGCCCACCTCAGTGTGACATCCAGCCCCACCAGATTTTCTACCTCCGCATGGTAATGGAACTCCTCTCCCAAGGGGCTGCTATAAATAAATACTCTGGCACACACACACACACACACACACACACACACACACACACACACACACACACACACACACACACACACACACACACACACACACACATGCAAGCGCTCGCATTTTCCTCTTCTTTCTGCAGCTTTTTTCTCAAGCATGTTTTCTATTTAGTCATTCTGACACGTATTCGCCCCCACCATGACCACATGCACATCCTTAAATAGACACATTGATGTTGTTGTTTATTTGATTGTTTATGACAGGCTTGAAGATTTCCATTGGACTAGAACAAACTGTTTGTTAGGAATCTAGTTTCCCACCAGCAAACTGTCAGACTCACAAGTATGATCTGGGGGGGGTTTCTTTTGGTTGATATGACAAAGGTGTTCTGTCATACAGAATGAGGAAGGAAGGAATTTCTTTTAAGGAATATTCAACGGTGTCTGATGTGCTCTTCCTCCAGAAAGATAGGGGCATGTTTGTACTTGTTACTTAATGACTCTTGTAATTGGTGCATAATGAATGTACAGTATTTGTGCTTTATGACACAGAACAAATGGACTTCTGAAGAATCTCAGAGTCCCAGGAACTATTTTCCGCTGCAAACACTCCAAAGAGCAAATAACATGAAGAGGAGTGGAGGATGTAGTCCGAGAAGAAGCAGCATGACTTTACCATTTACAGATAGCATAATCCATTCTGGCCCGCAAAACTTTTCAGGTTTTCAGTTTAGCTCTCAGTGTAAAATAAATATCATTGTGCTGCAGAAAATCAAACTGACACATTTAGCATAATTCCTGGTATTCATGCACAATTTGTCAGAGACAGAATAGGTAGTCTAAAAATTGTGCTTAAAATCGAACATGGTTGTTTTGCATGCACCGTATGTCATACAGAGTATTTGACATGAAATAATTCTAAAACGCAAAACATGTTTACAGATTGAGGCAGACATTGTGATATCTAAAAAAAATCACATTACTGTGTACTGTATACTGTGTGGATAATGATACACTGTGCAAAAAAATGTCTTCTAAATCATAAATTGTCTACATAAAAAGGAAATGTACTGCACAAACTCAGACTCTCCTCTTTCCAGACTCAAAGAGAGATAGAGAGGTGAGCTGTGCAAAGGAAAAGATTTTCGACCTCAACACAATAGTGGCTGATTTGTGTTTCTATTTAAAACTCTGCATAATGGCTTACTTTCTGTTTCTTTTGACATATTTCTGTTGTAGATGTGTTACTGAATGAAATCTGGGTGCATCTCCTAATCAGTACTTCATTCAGGGGAAAAGCCTTGATTCTTTGGACTCATGTGGAACAACAAAAGCAGTACCTTGGTAATATGGTAATATGCTCCCTTACAGTCACATTGAGATTCAAATGAGTACAGCAGCAAATATAGTGTCTGGCGTGAAGATGTGATGATATACAGTATAAAAGTTTTATATTTGTGGTATCTCTACAGGTGATAATGATGTGAACCTGGTGAGGGTCTAATGTTCCTTCTTTGTAATCACATTAGTGCTGTGGGTAGGTGCTGTAGACAAACCACAAAAGACTTGGAAAATCACTTCAGTGGTGCATGATTGTCTTTGCCAAGACACCATCACAGAAGTAGTCCCCTAGGAATGCCTGAATTGAGCTACCTGAGAAGTGTGCGTCCTTAAGTAGGTCAGCTGAGACCCTGTGGACACTAAACACATTGAATGACAGACATTTGCAGATATTTCTCCGAAAAATGTTACTGGAAAGGTCTTGTGCATTTATCTAAAATTAAATACCTGTCCTTAGTGTGACACTGTGTGCTGTAGAAATAGCCAGTAAGTCTGGCAGTACAGTCTTAATGTGCGGTAAATCACGATACCTCTAATCACTGTGCAGCAGACCCAGGAGTCCCCGTCACTCCTGGTCTGCTGCCAGAGCCTCAGCCTCCCAGCTACTCTCACTCCTCCTTCCTCTGCCTGCGAGACACCAGCCACAAAGATATCACATCACCTCCGTCTGGTGAGGAATATAGGCCACCAAAAGGTAGAGACATGTTGATTTTAAATGGGCCAAGGAGGAGATGAATGGATGTGGGTCACAGATTGAACGTTCAGACATTATTGAAGATAAATGGGCATACAGATCAGAGGATTAAAGTTGCATATTGTTCACGGTCAGTTACTCTCTATTAGTGACAACAATATTATCAGAGCGAATTATACCAACATATTACAGCTTATTTTCTTTCATGCTCATTTTAAAATGGTACTGTCATATGATATGCATTTAAAACACCTCATGATTGTTGAATTAGTTAAGCTGATAATTGCAGCTCATCAGCCTCAAATTCCTCAAACTCTGTCAAGCAACTACGAAGAGAACAGAAGTTGATGGATCCTGTGTAAACTGAGTAGCGTGATGTAAACTGAAAGGAAGGGAAACATGACTCTGTTGCCGCAAAACATTTGTGGTTCCATTTGTGGCATCTCTCAGAGGGCAGAAAAGTTCAGGTGGATCAAGATAAGAAAAGAAACATATAGTTGTTGGTTTTTTTACATGAATCAGGGAGCATACTTAATCTCTCAGTTTTAGGGGAGTGAAAATGCCAGCAGATATTTTTGAAAGTCATCTAACAATCGCGGTTAAAGACTATAGCCATCGTTACTGGAGAGTGAGACGACCATAATTGAGGAGTCCTCATGTATAGTATATTAATTATTCAAGTCTTGAATTAGTTGTTGAACAGCATCCTTTGTTCTATGATCTCACTGCTCCAAAACCAGTTTGAAGCACCTGTTTTTCCGGGATATACTCAAATTACTTTGTCGGGCACGTTCAGGACAACCTGCAAGTTCACTCAGCATAAAAGAAAAAAGTTCTTTACTCCCAAATTTCCCTCAAGTAAATGCAAGCTCACGGATGAATGCTCATCGGCTAAAGGAATGTAAGTAATGTAATACTGTGGAACGTCTGTCTGCTACAGACGTTCCACTGTGGGTCGTGGTGATGTCACATATACGCCTGTGGGGGGGGGGTTGTTTTTGTCAGAAAGATCTGGTGATCCAATGTCACTGGCATGGATGTTAATAGTAAACTAAGCGAAGCCAAGCGATTGATAAATGATTCAGTTCAGATAAAAATATTATTCAACCCAACTGCAACTGAGAAATGTAGTCAAATTAGTCATTCTGACAACTTGTGATGCTGGTCAACAGATGATAAAAAATGTGCAAAAACAAGACGTTATTAGGTACCACAGTTAGTCACCTTGGAAAATACAGGCTTGTTTATTGGTTACCAAACGCTGTTTGCCATATCCTGTACAATATACACTAGTTAACATCCTCAAGTATTGCAATACCACTTTCAGCACAACAAGAGAAAAGACAGAGACCCACTGCTGTGTTTGGCAAAGTAGCCTTACTGTCAACTATCATTGGGACACACAGTAAATTGTCACCTACAATCTCACAAAATAATGTGGGTGAACAATTTAATAATGTGATCCTTGACTCAGTAAGTAGCCTAACGGTCAGTTACTAAATGTTACAAGCATAAGACATAGATATTCTAAAAGCTGCATCTTTATTTAGAGCAGACAAACACAGTTACTTCCTTCTTTTTTTTAAAACAAAATTCTCTTTAGATTTTGCTGCAAGAAAAACAGACACCAAACTCCTTAGATATAAAGTGTTACCTTTACTTAACACTGACACTTTGTCGAGGCTCTTTGGTGTTTGTGACTAACCCTGAAATCAGGGCGCCGTTTGGTGTCTGTTGCCAATGAGCTCAGCAAACACATGATTAAAATTAAATGGCCTTTTGGTTACATTTAGGCACAAAAGCTGACGGTTAGGTTTAGAAGAAGATTGGTGCCGTGTTTGAATTACAGCTGACTGTGGCCTTCTGGGTGAAAATTCAAGACGCTCTCTGTACTTGGATAAGATGCACAAATGATAAGGTGTCAGATTGAAAATAAGGATGCGACCAGGCCCATCTACCTCCTTCCATGATAATAAGTTGAACAACTATTAGAGAAGCTCCCTCGTGTTATCTGTTATATAAATAGGGCTTGTAATTAACAGATATTCCCCTCCTTTCTGTTTTCAACAGATATCATGGTAATGAAGCATGTCTGGATCATTTTTATCTTATTATGCCTTTGTGTTGAGAAGGCTACCCGTGAGGCCCTCTTCATCAACACTGTCCAGATCAAAATCATTATTAAGTGGAAATCCCAGGGGATATCCCATGATCCCCGTGGAAACATTGGCTTTGAGGATAAAGCCAACAAGAGCATTGCCAAATCTCCAAGGATTTTCTCTTTAATCTTTGTGTGATCTCTCACTCTCAGCGTTTAATGCCAAAAAGTGATTGCAGTAATGTTGTGGCTCTTGTTATGAAACGCCGACAGAGACGAATCTTTAAATAAAGTTAGTAAACTGCTATAACATTGCTGATGGATTTCTAGATTAAAGACCCTTTAGTCTTGTGCATACATTCAATAAAACAAAATAATTATATGTAAATGAGTACAAGAGGATGCCATGGAAAATACAAACAAAAGAATTCATAAATATGTACAAGCTGCTTTAATTATATTGCCAGAAAGAGATGACACAGATGCTTTATCATAAATAGGATGAGAAAGTTGAGGTCATGGATGATGCATACAATGTAGTATTACAGTAGACGTGCATAAATTGGATTGGGAGTGTCCTTGGGAATGAAAGGAAATAAACATTACTTGATTAAGAGTACTATAACTGCAAAATGTGACGGAACTGTATTCTAATTTTCCGAAAGTAGGAACTAAAGAGGGGGACATTAATTTTACAATAACAGGAAGTGAGGAACAAGTTAGATGGCTACGCAGAAGACTGTAAAAAAAATTCCCGTGCAGTTGTATAAATGCCAGAGCTTATGTTACTGGGTGGAGAGGCTTCATTCACATGTGCAGCATGTAATCCGCTAGTCAAAAACAGAGCAGAAGATAAAAGGTGTGTTGTTTCGTTCTCTGTAAAACAGCCACCAATGTTGATAAAATTGTTCACAGACAATTTCATGATTTAAAGACTTCCCTCCTCAGTGTCATGCTGTCTGTTTCTTGCATTGTATCACCAAACACAACAAAACACACAAAATCTTATCTTACTTATGAATTTTAAAGTAACATTTTGAATATTTCACGTTAAACTCTTTATCAGGAAACCTGTATCAAGTTTAAGTAACTTCATTGATCCATGAATTCTATTTTCACTTCTATCACTCAATGTTATTGTAGAGTGTGGTTGTTGGCAACAGGTAGGTTAGCAGTGTGGACACTTGTCTAAACACTTACAAGCATGGAACGTGTCCCAGTGCGACATGTAGCCTCTCTTTAATACATGAACAACACGGTAGTTTGTGTGCATGTCACCAGCTGCAGTAGCTGCAGAAGGGGCAGATTAGCAGTGGGACGGATAACGGCTGTAAATTAAAATGGCCCAGTGATTGATTTCTTTCATGAAGGGAAGTAGCGTGACCACCCACTGGGCGAGCATTAAAGTGGTGTTTACCAAGCCTAAAGTCAGGTTGGATGCATAATGGGGACTGTGTTTCATAGAAGTCTGGAGGTACGATAAGATCAGATAAACTTTCATCATCTTTTTGGAAGTAAAGCAGGTCGTTTGCATAAAATGTTGTGGTAAGGCGAGCATGGTGCAGTTCAAGACAAGCTGTGGGAGATGGTTAAGTGTGTTTTAATCTCCATGTATGGCAGCGATTGGCTGGGGCCAGCATGCTTGACTGTCAGCCAGTTTACAGTAAACTGAACGGATACCGTTAGTGTGTAAAGCATCAAGCACCAGTCTGACATGTGTTTATCTTTTTTTTTTTCAATGAGTGTAGCTCTCACTTGAGTTTCAAGCCTGGGAAATTACGAGTAGAGGACAAACTGTTTCTTCATAATGATTTTTATAGCACAGTTGGATTACACCTCCTCAGCTCGGACCGGTGACTTGTTCATTTCTCTCAGCCAAATGTCTGGACTGCAGCATGCTGAGGATGGCAGCATCATTAAAAACTTCCTTCTCTAATTTAAGATTTTGTTCCACTTGCAAATCACTGTCACTTATACATCTGGAACATTCATCCCTTCCATACTGGAAATCAGTCTGTGGCCATTTCTCTTTGCAATTGTGTTACTATGGCAAAATTATTCTTCAGCCAGGCAGTGAATAAATAAAGTATTAAACTTACCATCAAATATATAACATTTAATCTTTATTTGTTGTACTGTATTTGTATTGGCTGTATGCTGTTTCACTAAAATAAATGTAATTGGATCATTATCATTATTATGATGTTGTGTAAACAATGTATTAACAGACTTGTATTAGTGTTATACCAAGGGTGGGAGTGGGATGGGGTTTTTTTTTTTAATCATGAAAAAATCAAAAATCAACAGGCCTAATTCTTTTTTACGTTAATGGTTGGCACCATGAGCCTGAATTCCAAACAGCTGAACTTTCATATTTAACACAAACTTAGACATAAAACATTTAATTTTCTGTGCCGGGCACAATGTGGAAGATGAAGATGATGAAGATGGCCCAATCAGGCTTCAGCACCATGGATAAGGGCCGATCACGTGAATATGGCAAGAGGATTTAGCCTGATGCAAAGAGACTGTAAAACGTTACATTATCAACTCATAAATTAAGATTTCACATCTTATGTCAAAATAATCAGCAAATATTAACTAAGTCTTGTCAACTTTATTTATGAAGCACTGAAACACACCATAGGCATCTTGAAGTTCTTTACAGAATCAGAATAAAGAAGAAACAAACTGAACCTCTGACAGCAAGCAAGAAGCGACTGACCAGGAAAAACTCCCCAATGGGAAGAAACCTGGGGCAGATCCTGACTGTCTGGGTCCTGATTCATGGCTTCAGCTGATGGGGTGAAGACTTCCAGGAATGTCGGCGCTGCGTTTACCAGTACCTCCCATCTGAAGTCTTGATCAGCACCTTTCCAAAGAGACACAGTGGCTTCAGCAGCATCATTTTCTTGTTTTTATAGGCAAGGCGAGATATAGGGGAATTACAGAGGAGGTGAAGGAATAGAAGCTCCAGACTGAGTGTACAGTACTCTCTTTAACAGGAGAGAAAACTGCCTGAGCTGTCTAGGCCATTGCAGCTTGACTGTTAATGGGTTGTCCCTCTCTGTAAGCTTTATGAAACAGGAGTGTTTTTAATCTAGACTTAAATATAGTAAACTAAGGGTTAACAGTTTGCTGCTTCTTTTATCCACATCTCTGTGAACTCTTAACAGGGAACAAATGCATGTCTGGCCCATTAACAGAGATGGAAAGAGGACTGTTCAGTGTGGACACATTCATTCTGTTGTGTTCATCAGAAAGGATTTGATTCAGCAGAGGTGGAGATGTAAAAACAGAGGGGGGATGATCCCACCCCCCGCTCCCACCCCACTTAAGTCGTACCCTGGTTGTACCGATGTTAACACTAAATTCATGGTGCTGTAAACCTGGCGCCCTGGGTACTCTTTACCAGTTTATTTCTTTTCGCATGTAGATTTTTATGTTTATTTAGTCATTGAGGCTTTGAACTTGATGTGAGTTACTTTTTCTCACAGTGCATCGATTTGAAAAAAACTTTTAACAGTTGTAGCGGCGCAAACACAGAGAAGCTGCAGTGTGATTATGAAGCCAAGAAGATATCCCTCCGGGTGTTAAGAATATGTGCACAGTTCCCTTTGCATATTTTTTCATGTAGGAATGCAAGGAACAGTTTCACCATCAATCTATTTGGTTATTTTTAGATTAGTAAATTTATTTATAATGTCAAAGAAGTAATATTTTATATTTTTATTTTATATTTTCCGCTGACCATTTTACCTCTAGTTTTAATGGTTTGTCAGACTTAGTTTATTTTGTTTTGATGATTTGAAGAGACTAGATTTTGGTCCCTGAGGAGTAACAAGAAGCAGCTGATCAGACAAACTTGTTCCGAATAAACTTCTGCTACTCATGCATTGATTTCTGCAATCAAAGTTCTCTACTGATTTACTGAAGCCCAAGTTTACTGAACTCCTCTATTGTTATCAATCCTTTGACCCCCAGTATATGGTTGAGATAATGTAGATTTGGATACATTTAAATGGAGGTAAGATATTAATAAAGAATCTTATTTAATGAGGTGAACTTCATGAATTGTGGAGACTCAGAAACCCATTTTTCTTTCTATCACACAGATAAATAATTTTTACAAGTTTTCTTTTACATGGAAACTATTTCCATAATGTTCCATTTTTAGTTCCATTGTATTGGTGGAGGTGTTCTTTCTAGTTCTCTCTGTTCAGTATGATCATGTACATGTTTCTCAGCCTCTTATTCTGTCTGTCCTCTTTTTGGAACAGTCTTTTCTTGCAAATCCTAAAAAGCCTCATATCACTATGGAAACTATCATCTGAGCTCTGCTCAGAGGTGGCTGCGTTTCCCTGTGAGGATGTCCATATACTTTCCATGTGGTCTGTCACTTCATGCGTGTGCTTGAGCATTTACATGTGCACAGAAAGAGAGGGTAAGCCTGAGTTGTCCTTCCCCCTCTATTATTATAATCTGACAATTAATCCCTCTGCATTCTACATGATACATTGACGGCTAGCCCCAGTTTTGATCATTAGTGTGCAAATCCTGGTTCAGTCATTCACACAGATGCAGCTGGCTGCCATTGTTTACATTTGCCATATGTTGTAAAAGACAGCTGGGCATGCTTTTCTGTGTCATTACAATCCCTCCACTCTTATTGCAGCTTGGTTGAAAAGCCTTGTGGCCCAGACATCTCCCATTGTCACATCTCTCTGTAAACACAAGCAGGCACATAATGTGATGTTTTTCCTGTAAGTAAAGCATGCTCCCATGCTGCCCTCTTGTTGTATTTACCCTGCATTTTGAAAGGCTTTATCTGGATGTTTTATTTTTATATCACAGGCCTTCGAGCTCGGAGTGAAAGTTCATCTTTTAAATGTCAGCTCCTCTAATCTGTTGTGGTAAATGTCAGACCTTCAGTTTCTTTCTTTCTTTCTTGTTAGAGTGGGAAGACAGAAGACTAATTGTGTGTTCTTGCTCTCTTAATATTTTTATTACTACTATTAACCATTAAATTCTTTTTAACATGTCAGAGAGGTGTTTAAGAAAATGAGTCACTTCTGAAGTTTAGTACATATAGTACATATATATTGATATGCATACATTAATACGCTGCATTTCAAGCAGATTTTTTTTATCTCTCTACATCATGTATCTCTGCCCTCTCTGCACTACTGAGGATGAGAGGATGTCTCAGAGTGCAGTGGCCTAAAGAGCATAGAGCAGCTGGACCAGGACTGAACAGAGCTGGGAGACATTTAGTGATCTGACACTGATGTAAGAGACATACTGTACTGAAATACTGTGACACACACACACACACACACACACACACACACACACACACACACACACACACACACACACACACACACACACACACACACACACACACACACACACACACACACAGGACTGTAATCATCAGTGGTCAGGAGGCCAGATCCTTGGTTCCCCCCCCCACACACACACACACACACACTGCTACTGAATCATTTAAGCAGACTCCACCACACAGCAGGTGTTTTACCACCACAGAATAAAAAATAGATGATTTCATGTGTTACATTTAGCATCTGGGTTAGTATAATATTGTTAGATTTGATTTGCCATTTGTTAATTCTAACTGAAGTTGCTGAAGAAATGTGATACATATTAATTGAGACTAGACCTTTAATTTCATCAGAAAATCAAGCGATTGTGAAGGGCTACACCTTCAGTCAGGATCCCCATCAGATTTGAATATTCAGTGCTGTGTCAGCTGATTTGGTCATTCTGCATGGGAATTACAGAAGCACTTTCTGTTTCCTCATCACAGATTTTTATGACAGTGCATGTGCCAAGAGTGAACCAAATAAGAAAAGTGGACATGTAGGAAATAGTACAACGGCAGATCCTGTCAGCATGGTTGTCATTGCTACGCTGACATGTGAACAGTCAAGATTAAGTTACTTTTGATTTTAGTAAGTGTGTAGTGATGTGTAGATACAGGTGAGATATTGGTGCAATTCTAGCCTTTCATAGAATGTCTGGATGGCGTCTGTTCAAATGTAAATCAACCCAACTTCAATCGATGGAAAGAAGCTCAACCCTCAAATGACACTTCGTGAAAGGATGGATGGTACAATAATTGGTCATTACATATTGAAGGATTAGTCTGACAGTTTTATACTTCTAGAACTAAGTTAGAGGATTGGGTAACAGAAATAAGAATAAAAATCACATGGGTCATCATTAGTAAATGCTTGAAACAATGAAGAGCTTATTGTGAATCCTCTTACTTTAAATCCCCATATAGTCATATATTGATGTCATGAGTTTACACTTACATCATCAGCTACTGAATGTCAATCCACAATTATTTCATAT